>NC_086287.1:79346557-79631557 GCF_963924245.1 Chroicocephalus ridibundus
GTATAAGCCATAACATTAATGTCTGAGGAAGTCAATGCCAATCGAAATCAATGGAAATTGGATTTACTGTCGAGGATTTTTCCAGTGGGAAGTGGCTAAACTGCCCGTGTGGGATTTTCCAAGTTTGGTATGACACTAGGTGGCAGTAGTTGTTTTAGAACCTTTTTTTCTTTCTTTCTTTTTTAATTTTGATCCATAAATAGAAGTGAGAAAGCACACATAATAAAGTCAGGGGTCATTCCACTGCCAGTTGATGAGTTAGGGAAATTTACAGCGACTCAATACTACACAGCAACATATAGCTTGAGAACCAAGACAAAGATGCATTCAAAAAAAGAGTGATGGCCCGAGATCTTGTTAAAGAAACCTCTGCAAAGGACAACAGAAACCTGCTAAGGAGTCATACAGCCTGTCATGGGAAGGTTTCTTCTAAGGCATTCCCAGAACTAGACATGTCATTTCTTTCCCTTCTAGGGCCAGTTACTACATTATCAACAGATTATGGGCTCTCTTCTCACATGTGGGAAAAATATTGAAAGTTCACCTTTTTTTTTTTCTCTACTCCTTTGGAGATAAGTTATCTTAGGACAAGAAGAAATATGTGCATTAATAGTGAATGGAAAGGTCCGCTTTCTACATTGCATGAAATCAGATATTTCTTAATTAACTATCAAAAAAGGAATATAAAGTATTCTCATCACATCATTTAGATAACACGTAATAAAACAAAAATTTATCTTTTGGGAATTTCAACTCACCAAATTCTTTAAATATTAAACAAAGTGGACTCAACCAGCACTATCTCATGAAATAGCGCACAAAGATAGAATTTTAAATTTCTACACTTTCAGTATGCAAAAACAAGAATTAAAAACATGCAGGTCAGGTCTAAAAACTCAGGAGTGTTCTAAATATATAATGCATTTCAGTTTCTTCTGTACCTGATATTTATAAATCATATAAAAGTATATATAATCAAGTTTTTCTATATATATCTTTATAAAGTGAGGTGCTTTTTCATGAAAACTAAGATTTTCACCTAATGACTGAGTCAAGGAACTGAAGCTTTAAAGAAATGTGAGGTTTGCATTTAACTTGCAAGAGTTGGCAATGCTGCATTCCAGGAACTGCTGGAATGGTGCTTTCTGAGACCACGTACATCAGCTGTTCAGTGGGACACAGCAATCTTCTATAACCCCTTTGGGGAGCAAGAGAAGCAAGTAATGGCTAAGTCAGCAAAGGGGATGTAACAATGACATTATCTGTATTGAAATCTGGTCAAGAAATCCCCACTTTTAGAAAAAAACTAAGAGATTTTTAAGAAGAAGTCATTGGGAATTCGTTTTTTCATCATATTTAAAAGCACACTGCACCATCACTAGCTGAGTTCCTCCTCAGTTCATATAGGGATGTCGCTGTGAGCAAGCACTAGCTTAGAACTAGATTCTTTCTGAAAGACTGAGCGCTAACTCTAAATAATGAAGGCAGTTGTGGTCATGTCACAAAATATTCTGGCTAAAATGGAGGCCATCTCTGCAGAAGATTTCACTTTTGAAACCTCTTCCATGTCCTAAGAGAATGAACAATCAAGACAGCACTGATGATCACAGCATCCCAGTAGAAAGCAACAGCACTACTGGATTTCTAGTAAATGTGGAATTTCTGGCCAGAGTTCATACAGTATTTTCATTTCTCTGATCCCAATGTTATTTGCCATCAGACCAGATATTTGAACTAATCTATCCTAATCTAGTTTTTGCATTCTTCTGGTCTTAAAGAAAAAAGAAAACAGCACATTGATTTTTTTTTGTCTTCGGACTGACAATGATACTGTGCAGACTAATAGTGATACAGTTATGAACTCCAGCTGTCTCTGGTAAGGAAAAGCCATTAACATTGGCTTTCCCTTTATCCTTTTCTTTTATATCTGTTTGCTTGTTAGCTGAACTTTCTTTGTACATCTTGAAACCCGCTGTAATAATTCATACTGATTGCAAAAGACATGCTAGAAGAAAAGGCAGAAAAGGCTGCAAAGCCACTTATTTGTAGTTATCTCAGTTGTTGATCTTAGCCAATAAACTGCTGACTGATCACTGCAAATGTTTCTGCTTATAGCAGATATGCAATGGGCTGATACTTAATTAATTTTAGCTTCTGTTGCTGACAGTCTTTTAGCATGACAGCTAAAATGGTGTACAATGCCCTGGCTCAGGCCACAGCGCAAGCGATGCACCATGTTTCAGCAGTGTAGGGGTGCCTGTGTTGTTTTGAAACGTGCCCTGCTGGATTGTCTAACACACAGCAGCGGCATCACCTACGAAGTGCATGGTGATCTACTCATCCAGCTGTTTCGGCTGCAGATGGTAAGAGGAAATACATAGCTGCACTTCTAGGCTTGTCCATCGTAGCCAGCATATTTTAAAGGAGATGGGGAAAGGGATAGAAAGTCGCAAGTGTGCATATGCACACAGCGTGGGAAGGAAATGGGTATCTTAGGGACTATTCTGATTTCTACTGACAGCTCTGTTCTGTCTACAGTAGTACCCTGGGCTTTCCCCTGTTTAAGTTTTACCTTTATAGTGCTCACTGGGATGTCCCTTCTCTATCAGGATCACAAGATGCACTGTGCCTTGTGCTCCAGGGGTTCAGCTGTCAGCCACAGAATGGAGCTCTTCCTGGTGTTTCACAAGCAACCTGCGGTGTATCACTCTACTTCAGGATGGGCTCTGTATTTATCTGTAGGATTCTGACACGCAACAATTAAGAAAGCTGAGTAGGTAGAATGTGGATGTTAAAAACACTTCATCTGTGCTTCGCCCTCATCTCTAGACAGGCACTGCTAGCTACCCACAGACACTTTTATCTCTTAAACCCAAGTGGGAAATTTATCCTTCCTATGCCCTCAGCTTTGAGCCGGCTATATCCGTGCAAAACTAAGCCAGTCTGCATAAAGATACCCTCTCCACAGCCCTCACTCACTGTGAAGGAGACAACTAAACACAACATGCAGCGGAGTGCACAGTCGTACAGATCAATACTGTCATTGCTTCTCTTTATTCCCCGCCTGTCCACATCCATCTGCTTTTTCTTGTCTTAGAAATGGCAGCTTTTGGCAAATGGACTGACTTTTTGTTCTTTCTTTGAACTAGATCTGGGGCTACCAGCCCACAATTAGAGCTCCTACACACTACAGTACTCCAGGTGACAAGCGGCAGCCCGGGGAAGCACAGGCAGGTACACACACTGAATGCCTGCCTATTACTAGCGTATGGCATCTGCCGTTGTGCAGAGGGCTCATGCAAGGGATGTGTAGCACTGCAGCTTCATTGTACCAGAAAAGGGTGCAAGCAATGCAGGTCCAGAGCAAAAGGATAAATTTCAGACACGTGGAGAATGTCTAATATAAATAAAATAAACTGTATGAATCAAATATTTAGCTTTTGAAATGCTAGCTGTTCCAGACGTAAAAATCTAAACAATTATCCCTGAGATAAGCATCACAAAGTATATTTATATTTCCCTCTAGGTTTTATTTTGTGTTGATTAATATATACAACATTTTCCTTTTAAAAAATACTTTATGAGCCACATGCTCTCTCTGTGTACTTTTATGGAATTGCTATTGGAGTTGGATGAGACTGCATTTACATTCAAGGCAGAACTCAACTCACTATAATCATGCCTAATTTGTTGGAGCTCTGAGTATTTAAATCAGATTATTATAATGTTTACAGCTCCCACAACCCCCAAATTGCATGATAATTGTCATGTCATACAATTTATAGCTATGCAGACTCTGCATTAAGACTGACAGGACCATTGTGTATGTTATTAATGAAACATTTGTGAATCTGAAGGAATTACGAGAAATCCAAAAGAAATCTGAGGAACACATTCTTACTATTACGTGCACAACGAAGTTTAAAGTAAACTCACTCCATTGCACTACTGAAAATGTGCAGTCTTTCTGTCACTTGAGTTCCTAGGGGAAGGCTTCAGCTGACACATTCAGAGGTTCAGGTGGTAAGCAGCCCCAGAGTAAATAAAGACCAGCGAAACCTGGAACACTCTGCAAGCACACATTCTTCTACCATTAGGCACATTTGCTTCCTCAAGTTTATTCCTGATATCAGGCAAAAATATAAGGACTGGATTGTGGAAGCATTCAGAAAGAAAGGAGATAATTAATACTTGGACAACAACTTGCATGCTGCTTTAGTTTCAGCTCTGCCTCCTCTGTAGAAGCAGCTCTATATGCAGTTCAGCAGCTGAATAGCAGATTTGTAAGCAAATATATGACACTGAAAGAAACACACCTTGCTCATTTTTAGCATTTAGCAGAGTGTGGTAATGCTTCATGAGTAAGTTTGTAGATGACACTATAAAATCATTGAGAATAGTACTTTCTGATTAAGAGGGGGGAGGGAAAAGAAATTACAAGACAATTACATTTTCTGGCCCCAAACTATAGTTCTCACCGCTAGAAAATGCACGCAGCTACTAGAAATCCAATGCTGACGACACTACTAAAATTCTCTTCTAGAAAGCTGGGAGAAATGTGGCCCTCATTTTCCATTTCTCAAACGTAGGTCCCACTCCACGGCGCAATAGCTGCTGCTCACTTCCTGGGATGTGTGGCCAGTGGTAACTCCATGTTCTCCTCTTTTAACTGAGTAATGGCAAATTAGCGGGGAAGAAAAATGAAGGCACTGAAATGATCAAAGAGGAATTTTTGCAAAAAGGCATGTGTGGTTGGTTGCTAACTGAAACACAATGTCAGTGGTTCTTTTTAAACAGGAAGCAGATTCTCCTGTTACTTATGGAAAGGCTGATGGAAATTTGCACGGCTTTTGAGGACAGTTGTTTTGGAACATCCTCTTTGAGGGATCTCAGGCACACTGCTGGCAGTGAGATGGAGCAGTGGCAGAAGGGACTTCCTTGTGGCTTGTAAGGAAATCTATTACGAGTAAACCCCTGGACAGAGGCAGGTTCTGTACTATCTGTGTGATGTTGTGGCAACCATGTGGGCTGATGAGCTGAAAAACAGGTGGTCGGCAGCAACTGCCAAATCATCATCTTGACCTTATCAATAGCCAATAATGAAATAGAATAGAAACAAGTTACAGATGGCAAATAACTAAATTAAAAGACATTAAGCTGCCAAAAGGAGCTCTTCTGGGGAGTAAACTGACCCAAATACCACCAATTCTGACTAACAAAAAGAAATTAAACTGTTAACATAATTTACTCTATGTATTCAGTGCATGAGTATGATTCATATGCTTTAGCATTCCAAAGAGAAATAGTTTAAAGTATTTAGATGGTCAATTTTTATCAATAAGGCAAATATTATTTATAAAAGATGTAAAGAGGTTTTAATTCAAGAAAACATAGTCAGGGAGACAGAAAAAGAAACAGAACCTAGAGATCAGCTTCTAGTAGAAGTTGATTCTAAAACAAAATGGAGAGTGGGAAAATGGTAGATTAAAAATCACAGTCTTCAATTACTTTACAAATCAAGAATGCAAGTAAGCAAAAGAATGGTATATATTTTTAGAACTGAAAAAATTCAGGTTCCAACATACCTGCCAAGGATTCAAAATTTAAATTAACCAGTAAGACAGAAGCAACAGACAAGCATGGTCATTGGGATACATTACAGGAAAAATGTGCAAGATAAATGAAACAAAACAGCTAAAGTATCCAAGTCTCTTGTGAGTCATGGCAGATAATTAGCATGAATGCGGTGAATGGTGATATCCAGTGAGCCCAAAATCTCCAAAAGACAAGGACAAAACATTAGGTTCATATCAGCCATTTACAAAAAGGCAAAGACTATTTGTCCAGTTGGAGTTTAGGAAGTTGTTAGATGAACATATTACTATAACAAGTGAGAAAAGAAAGACTGGAGCTAATGAAGGAGAAAGTGGCAACAATAGAGTTACGATAGTATTGCTTTGTTACAATTTATTTGTAAGAGAGAATTAAGCATGGTATGCTACAGTCTTTAAATACAGCAATCCAGACAGAAAAGGAGTGAAGGGTTGTAGGATTTTTTGCATCCCCAATGCCTTAGGGTAGCTACATCAGACAGCCAATGGAAGCAGTGTCCAACCAGCATGCTCAGGTGCTAAGGCAGAAATACCAGATCTGGGAAAGTATCCTTATATGTAAACTCTATTATCACTACAACGCACAAGATAACAAGTCTTCAGAACTGCTTTATGCACAGAAAAGGAGGTGCTGAAGATCTGCCTGGCCTATCAGCCTTACCAGGATAATCCTCCCTTCGAAAATCTCAAAAATAATAAGTTTTAATAAACTTTTCTTGCTGTTTTGTGCTTGTTTGATTGTTTTACCATTCAGCACAAACAAAACAAGTTTGGTAACTAAGTTGGGGGCCATTGTTAAATCTTAATGGTAAGTGAGCACAAGTCTCAAGAGAAAGCAACAAAACCCCAAAATCAACCAGACACAGGAAGCGTGGTACAGCATGGTACAGCATTCTGCACTCAGTGGTTTGCCCCAGGGCTCCACTTCTGCCTTACAGCTGAGCTGGGATGGGCAGAGTCCCTGTTTGGAACGTGAAACTCGAGCAGCCTGCCCCCTATCTCTATACATTTCTGTGATGGAGAACAGTATGATCTCCATTAAATCACAGAGCCTAGTCTCCCTGCACTCCGTTCAGCCTGGTGCTGTAGGAGCAGGGTGCTTCCAACAATGAGCGACCACACCCGGGTGTTTATGTGAGCAGCTACACTGCCACCACAGCACTGCCTGCAGTTCTCCCTTTGCGCTTTAGTGATGATGTGACAAATCTACAATATTCTTAAACCAAACTTAGCCACTGTCAGAGGCCATTTCTGCATGAAGCTGTGCCACAGCTGTCAGGTCAGCTTGTGAGCATCGCTGCTGGCCTGGGCTCAGGTTGGAATGGTGGCCGTGGGGACAGACTTCATGATTTATCGACATTCAAAAGCACACAACCACTTCCCTGCAGCATGCAATCTCTGGTTACATGATGCCCATATGTATCAAATGTTACCATGCTCAAAAGTTCTCTGATTTTCTTTTAAAAACAGGTTAACTACTTACTAAAGGTTATTATTAAACTTTAAGTTTCAGCAAATGTTTAAAATACAATATGTTGTAGGAGCTCATATAAACTGCACCTGTAAGTGACATCTTTGCAATACTCTTGTACATAGGAAGCTCAAAGCTATTTCTTGCCAGCAGCAGTGATCCACAGACTTAGATGTTGTTAAAAAGCTTACAATATCAGCAGGGCAACTGCTGCCTCCATTAGAAACATGATACTAAGATGCTGATTAATACCAGGAGGGGGCTTTAATCAGCCAAAGCCATATGCTATTTAACTTAAGATGAAAGTGCAAATGATAATCATTATTTCAGAAAGGATGTATTTAAAAGAAGAGCAGAACAGCAAGTGGCATCTTTTTATCATTAGAGCTTCTTCATGCAGCCCCTTTTTTTCTAAAGCTTTATAAGCTTTTATGAACATCTGGATCATTTCTTCATTATATAGGCTTCCAATATCATTATGTTTGATGTAGCGTTTTTAGTGGAGCTATGCTAAACTTCTAAATATACAATTAATTCCTATTAATTATAGTTTTCAAACTGGTAAAATTATCCATCATTAACTTAATCACTTGTATTTTATCTTAAAATTGTATTCACTCTTTTATAATCCCTACATCTAAAGCCATTTCTTCCCTAGGCTTTGTGTGATGTTTTGCATGCTGTTTGTATAAAGGTTTGCCAGCCATTTTCAACTGCTTGTAGAACTGAAGCTGTCAGTGGCAGACCATTTTAAAATAGAACCTAATTCAGCTTAGTTGTTTTACCGAGAAGTGCTTCAGAGAGAAGGGGAAAAAAAGAGGTGAATTTGGACCTGCAAAGGGTAAGACTTCATTAGACCTGATCAAACTTTAGTGCTGTATTCCTTACACCAAGACAGGGGGTGAGGGGGGCTTAACAAAAGGAGAGTAAGGCAACAGAGTTATTCACTGGCTTCCACTCCATGTGGCAGTAATTCAGCATGAATAGAGCCAAATGATTTGGAAGTCTGCATCCACTGTCCTTGAAGAATTAGGAGCATCTTTAATATCAAGTCACAACATATCTAAAGAAATAAACATCTCCAAAGCTTTTTCTGAACACTCTGACCTCATTTTATGTTTATTCTGTGACTTAAACTGGACCTTAAATTATGACACCTTCATTGAATGCCTCCCCCAGTTTCCAAGCCTAAAGTTGGATGGATGTTTTCTTTTCTTTGACGTGACATCTGCAGACAGAAAAGGGAAGGAATCAGAGGGTTTAAAGCACCAGAACAGACCTGCTTAGTTCTCATCAGCCAGCTTTCAGTCACTGGAAGTCAGCAAGAGTGCAGGGAGCCAGAACTGCTGTCAGCACTGACGAGACACAAGTATCAACTTTGTGGGGTGTGGTATGTCCAGTATGCAATAACCCAGTTATTCTCATTGTCAGATACTTAGTTCTCAGCACTCCTCCTTCTTGCAGAAATACCTGGCGTGGGTGGTCAGGCTGAAAACAGGCCACTGTTTTGACTCCAGTCAAGATGCACTTAAGCCCTTAAACCCAGATTGCTCTAGGGCTCTCTACATCCAGAGCCATTGACCATCACACAGAGCAACAAAGCATGGTAAATTGGAGTTACGCAGACTCCAATACAGCACAGAGTCTATGCAGCATTGCAGTCCATCCTGCTAACCCAAACTTCCTTTACAGCATTTTTGATTAGAGCTGAGGCCTGTAGAAAGCTGTCCACCTCTTATCCCATCACAGCCCAGACATACCTCAGGTGCCTGGTTTGTATATGCCTTAAGGAATTAAGCCATTGGAAAAGATGATTCTGTTAAATGTCCGTCATCCTGAGCAGGTATTTTCTAATTCCATCACACTTCTCCACTATTGCAGCTTTTTCTCTGCTGGACCTGAAGGAGCTTAAATGACATTCACACACATCTTGTACAAGGGATGTAGTATTATTCTGGTTTTCTACTATGGGCTCACAGAATGCCTCCTCCGCTTGAATTTACATAAGAACTGTTAAATACATCAAGAGCACGAAGACCTCTAATTCTCACAAAACTGTCTTCTCCTTGTCTTTGTTTTCACTGGCATTCTGTGATAGCAAATACTTTCTATAACTTGAATTCTTTAATTCAATTGTCTCCTATAATTTCAGAGACCTCTGGTCACAGCTCTATATGTCCCATTCTTCTGTTCAGGTTATTTAGGCTATTCTCTTTATTCATAATACGGCGTGGTACCGAAGATCATTTGGGGCTCAAGGTTCCTTAAAATACTACTTTTTATTTACAGTTCCAGCTTCCTTGGCATCACAGAACCATATGCTCCTGCTCTGCTTGTCTCCCAGGCTCCCATTTTGGAAGGCTAATGTACTTAAAAATACAGTTCCCAGTGCCTCAGATTACAAGGAAGCTGATTCTGCGTTACTCCCCCTCTCTTCCATCACATGTTGGAAAAATCTTCCTTCTGTCAAAAAAAAGCCAGCTTGACTGACACTGAAAACTCTTGTTCCAAGAGAGAGACTGAGCAGGAGCTAAAGTTTGTTTTATTCCTTCTGTAGTGAGACAAGGTTGTTGTTGGTTTTGAAAACTTGTGGCAGCGTGTGAGACCCAGCAGCAAAGCTGCGCTGTCTGCGGATGGAATCCTTCAGTCTCTTTTAATCACTACTCTATTTCCTTTCAGCTCCTGCCCCTCCTTTGGCTCTGCTCTCATTTTTACTCCCCTCCTCTAAATGGAAATTTTAAATAATAAGACCCAGGCATCCGACCCATGGCTCACCTCCAGGTGTGCCACAATATGCCTGCTCATCACAGGGGCTGCTTTTGCTCCGGAGGGCAAAGCTTTTACCTTTGATCACTCCAGATGTATTTTCTCTTCATAATAAACTTAAAATTACAATCATCCCTTTTGGGTCTCCGACAGCTCATTTGCCCATTATTTCTTCAGTAAGGCATACAATGAATGCAATGGTAAAAAGCTACACAGTCTAATGCAGTTTTAAACCAAAATTCAGAAACAGTGAAAATGAACTGTCTCTCCACAAGTAAATTAGCTGCCAGGTGCTCCAAGATCAAGACAGCAACATCCAGATCCAACAGGGCTGGAACTTACAGTTTACTTCAGAAGTTTCTAAGTTAGGCTCTCCATTCACAAGCTCAATATGAGTGAACAGTGTGCTGCTGCAGCAAACAAAAGCAACAGGATGCTGGGTTGCATCAACAAGAGCATCACCAGCAGAGATAAAGAAGTCATTATCCCACTCTATGCAGCACTTGTCAGGCTACACCTGGAATACTGTGTTCAGTTTTGGTCCCTGCTATGCAAAAAAGATGCTGACAGGCTGAAGAGGGTCCAGAGAAGGGCCACAAAGATGATCAAAGGCCTGGGAAGCCTGCTGTATGAGGAAAGGCTGAAAGAATTGGGTTTGCTCATCCTTGACAAAAGAAGGCTTAGGGGAGAGCTCATCACCACGTTCCAGTATTTAAAGGGTGGCTACAAAAAAGATGGAGGCTCCCTTTTTACAAGGGGACGCATGGAAAAGATGAGGGGTAATGGGTACAAGTTACTCCTGGGGAGATTCTGATTGGAAACAAGAGGAAAATTTTTCCTAATGAGAACAATCAGCCTTTGGAATAATCTCCCCAGGGAAGTGGTAGATTCCCCAATGTTGGACACTATTAAGATTTGGCTGGACAGGGTGCTGGGCCATCTTGTCTGGACCATGCTTCTGCCAAGAAAGGTTGGATCATTGAGATCCCTTCCAAGCTGGTATTCTATGATTCTAGGCTAACAAAGATGGCCCAAAGTTGACTCTTTCTAGTTCTGCATAATGTACGTAGCTCTGCTTTGCAAATCACTCCTGACTAAACAAAGAGGGCAGAATACTCCCAGTTGCTTCTAGGTAATGCAGAAGACATTCATATGGCCACTTTACAAACTTATCCTGGAAAAGAGACTGTGGCTGATTCAAGAACATAAGAAATACTGGATTCAGACAGTGGTGCATCTAGATTAGCATTGTGTCTCCAGCAATGGAGAAGTAGCCTTAAGCCCAAACCTTTATTTCCTGTCTGTTAACCAGTTTTCAATAAAATAACCTCACCACTAACCTCTTGTCAATGTAGTTTCTTCAAAAACCTTTTGTGTGGAACCTTGAAAAAGGTTTTTTGAAGATCAAAGTATTGATGTGCACATGCTTACTGGAACCTCACTGAACTGCAACAGGCTAGGGGCAGGATTTCCCTTCCAGAAGCTCTTGCCCCATGCACCGCATTCCTCTATGGACTGACTCAACTTTTTCTATATGACAGACTGTCCTCATTGTCTTGCTTTTCTCAGTATCCCCTCTAGAGCTCATTTTGTGTTTCATTTATGCACCAATTGAGAAAGCTCAGACAGGGGCACTCAGATGTCTGAAATTTCTCATGTGGTTCAGGCTTCATATGCTCACTGAACACCACAGCTAGGTTTCGAATGGTCTCTGAGCACTAACACAATCTGAAGCATCCAGTGGGCTCAGTCTGTTCAGTGGTGCAAAGGGTCCATCTCCACCCGGCTGTATGATATAAAACCAAAGTCTTGTACCTTCACTGCTGCCCCAAATCAGTCCCTTTTGAAGACCATGATGAGGATCTTCAGAACTAATACACAGAGCCTTTAAAGGCTCTTTTAAAAGATTAAAGTCCTTGGCTCCTAATGGTCCCTTTGCTTACAGAAGGGGCTGGGCCTTGCAGACTGGGGGATTCAGGGCAAATAAACAAAACAGCCAATTTAGTCAACAGGAGCAAGGACTAATGACTAAGAGGCTCAGTTTGTACTAAGATGCCTTTGAGCTGGAGTTCCAGCTCTGCCTCTGCCACTGCCAGGCTTTGGGGCCCTTGAAAGTCTTTCTAGATCCACTGCACTCTGTAATTATCATGTCTGTTTAGATTGTGATCTCTTCATGTCAGTGACTGACATGATACATTTGTACAGTGCCAGTAAAACAGGAGTCATAGCACAGCCCAGGTTAGGACCCTGAGGTGCTGCTTTAGTAACAACATGTACTCTCCTCTTCTGGCATTGCAGCAAGCCATAGCTACTTTATATTATCCACCTGCTTTGGGCCATCTGGTATACATAAATGTCACTGTGTCTTTTACATGTAAATATAACTCTTTGAAGACTCTTCTTATCGTTACCAGTCATTGCTTGTTAAAGTGCTATCAGAGTTTTCTGCGCTATATGAGAGAAAGGTGGATCCAAGGAGCCTTACATTCCAAGCAGAGCAGCAAACCATTTGGAGACAACGTGCAACGGATGAGCCAGGAGCTGGTTCCCGATCAAAGTGTTCCCCAGCAGCTGATTGCATTGCAGTTGCAGCAGGTTTTTAGGGAACTGACAAAGGGGACAGTGTTTGTACACTCAGTTAACAGGCATGCTTTTGAGCATGGAGGGTTCAGGAAGCACAACACATGACACTGTGCTTAATGAGGAAGGAGCTATAAAGACAGAAGGGTGTGAAGCAGGCAAAAGGAATAAGACGAGGGACAGAACAAAACCATAGCTGTTCTCTAGGGAGGGAGAAAACAGATCAAAGCTCTTAAGGCTAAAAATTTACAATTTATATAAAAGTTATTAAACTAATGTAGAGTTTAAAAATGGAGGGGGCAGCTTTGGCACATATCTTATAGTGTTCAGCATCTCGTATATGTCAGAAAATGTAAGAAAGATCCATTTGAGACCCCACCTTTCTCTCTATTGCACAGAGACATTTGCCTTCCTGTGACAACGGCCCTAAATTTCAGAGCTAGAGCACAACAGAGAAGTGATTCTGTAACAAATCTGTTCTACGAAGCAGGGGTTATCTTTGCATAAGATTTGTATGAAGTGCCTCACACAAGTGAAGCTGAATAAGGCTTTTAGAGGCCCAACTACAGTACACACGATACAAAAAAATCATCATCACTGCTGTAAGCTGAAGCAGAGTGGCACCCCATTGAAGAATACTGCAGTCCAACAGCCTAAGAGAGAGAATATACTTTGAACAAATTAATCCACTGGTTCTTCTGTCTTTTCAAGATTCAAATGCCAAAATTGCCTCTTACCTGCTAGTCCTATTTCAGTTCCCTGTGTTTGGAGAAATGGAACTGAGAGAGGATCATAACAAAACGAGGTGATTAAGCCTCCTACAACAAATACAGTTCCTTATGCACAAATGCTGAGGGGTAAAACTTTTTTGCTTCCAAAGTCTTTTGAGAGTCCTGAAATTCTTTTCTTCTGTGTTGCATTTTGAAGTTGCTCCCCACGAATATCCTTGTCAGACAATACTAACTCTCCACCTACTGACTGTCAGTAGTTTTCACAGAGATGACATTTAAAAGACTCAGAGCTTGAAAGCTAATCTCTCTTCTCAAAAGTTATATTTCCCAGCAAATATTTGGATATCTACTAGACAAATAAAGTGAATAAGGATGTATCTTTGTAACACTTTGACCAAAAAGATAAAGACTGTATAAGATTGGGACTTAATTTGACTAAACAGATACTTGAGACAAAAGAGTGTCAGTTTCAGCCCAGTTATATGTAACTGCAATTCTTTAAACAAAAAAAATGAATTAAAAATTCACTTCTGTAAATACAATATTAAGACTGATGCTATTGTCTGCTGGAACCAGAGTTTCTATGAATAGTGGATCAAATCCGTCAGCAATTTAGCATGCCTCACAGTGAGGAAAATATCTACAATGCCACGAGAGGTGTGATGGCTGCGTTCAGACTACCAAATTGTCCTTAACCCAGCCTGGCTACGGCTGAGTGCTTTTATGACAGCATAGACTTGAGTATGCTCAGTGGCCCAGATGGGTTTTACAGGCTAGGATAAATTCCACCCTGTGACAGCTTCTCTGCTACCTGCACCAGAGGTAGCTAAAGTGAACTTGAGGGTATGTGGGATCCCCACATTGCACAAGAAATATGTCTGCAGTCCTTGAAAATGTCTTGGAAATATTTTTGTCATCTCTTATCTAATACATTATTATTCTTTTTTTTTCAGAACTGTTCAATACAATTGCACTTCAATGTAAGCTTAAATTTTGAATGGTAACAAGAGACCTCACCCGTTTCTTTTAGATCTTAAGGAGAAAGATCTCAGATGTTGCACACCAGTTTAGATCCTATTTCAGCTGCTCCTATTGCTCTGGGTAGTCTCTTTGGCCTAATGAGACAGATTATTACAAAAGCATTTCTTCCACTGTGCAGCTGCAAGTAAACCTGAAAGCATGAGATTTGATTACTGAACTTTGGGAGTGCTTGATGCAAGAATAAAGAAGCCACCCTCTGTCTTTCTGTTCTTATACAATGGTCAGTTTTGCCTCTGCTCCTGTACCCGCTGTTGCACAAGGAACTTTCTTCCTCCCATGATCTGTTCAAACCCCAAAACAAGGTCCTAGAGCTTTGGAAGGGGAGATCTCAGTGAAGATCTACTTGTGCACAATGGCATTCAGTAGGAATTTTTCCAAGAGCTCTCCAAAGGGTAGTGCAGTTGCACACCATCCCCAGGGAAGCTTCCCCATTCTTGAACTTTCCAAGGCATTTCTTTAACGGACATGAAATCCACAGGTTGAAGGCAAAACTCAAAAAAATCAAGTCTAGAGAAATTATTTAACAGCTGAATCTTAAAATTATGCCAGATCTCGCCTTCACATATCCATCAATCTGAAAATTAGCATGTACTATAGCCAGCTCACGCTACTCACAATCAGATAATCTCTGTTCACTTTTGTCCCACCGTAGCTGGGAAAAAAATATTTCTGGCTGTTGACTTTGGACTTTCCCTGAGCCTCTTCCACACCTAATCTTCTTCAGCCAAAAAAGTCTGAATTTGGCAGGGAGATCTAGATGAAAGAAAAGGTCATCTTTTATCCAGATTTTATTTTTTTTTGTCTCTGCACGTTATTTTGTTAAAGTAGAGTAGAAAGGGAGAAAAATTAAAGAATACATGATTCTTAAGAGTCATAGATAACTTTCCAGAGAAAATATAGGCATCCTCTCTACTAATATTATTATCTTCTCACAAGAATGAAAACAGATAAAGTACCAATGTCCCCATGCATTATAACCCACATTTTTCTTTTATGAGTTAGCATCCCAAGGCTGCAAAGTTTCCAGGGAGTTTTTGTCAGCTCTGAATGATACGTTTTCTTAAACAGAAAAAGTCACTCCATGTTTATGTTTGCCTCTTCCCCACCTTCAAAGTGCTGATAAATACTATTTTCTTATAATCATTCTCAACTAAAAGAAGAAAAGACTGATAAGAATTTAAGTGCCTTGACCAAAGCTATGGAGTTTTACCTCCTGTTTCGCTGGATTCCTGTGGATATCCATTCCTCAACTATCGCACATCAAACGTCCAGTCATCTCTGTTTTCTGACAAATATTTCAGATCCTAATGGGCAAGGCTCATTTTAGTGTCATACAGGTTAATACACACAAAGGGAGCCTGGCTATGTCTGGAAACTCACCTTTATGTGTTATTTATTTAGATACACCCCACCACAATAGACACCCACTGCAGGGTTTTTATGCCCTGTTAATTTATCAAAACTACTTTGCAGTCTCAATCCAGTTTCTATCAGACAGATGGTAATATTAAGACATGGATATATTTCAGACTCGAACCCTGCAGAGCTGTCTCAGCAAAGAAAAAGACTGACTGGCACAGAGCCCATGCTCCCATCACAGCCCCCATGGGTGCTCCCTTTTCCAGGGCAGCACGCCCGGTGCACTTGCTCTGCGAGTAAATCAAGCAAAGTGCACACGGTTCATCAAACCAACCTTTTCACCAGCTTCAGGAATAATGAACAGGAAACATAAATTCAGTGCAAGCAGCAGGACGATACAGTAGCAATACCTTCTTCTACAGCTAAGTTTCTAGTGACATCACTAAATGTTCTGGGACTGAAAAATGTGGGGCTTGGGTCCAGAAAGTACCTTCCCCTTCATCCCAAAACTGCTTAGCCTCCCCAAGTGATTATCACTCCATTACAGTCTGTAGATTATAGGTATGAGGTGAGCTAAATAATTGACACTTTCCTTTGTTTAATTCAGCATACAACTTTTGCCAGTGTTGAGACACTAGACACCACAAAGTAACTGCTATAAGTTTCCAAAATATACTGTGCTGGTTTATACTTTCCTCTCTGATGCTTTTCCCAGTATTAACTCTGTATCTTCTCAAAATTACACATTGTCAAATTAAGCACAGTGGGTGGTGCATTTATGGTTGTTAAGTAAAACCATTGAAAGAACACTCATTTCTTATAAAACAACAAGGATTTTTACAGAATTCCTGTCTTGGTTCCACGATTTAAAAAAATCCGCTTTTTCTTAATCTCTTAAACTTGGGCTAAGCAGAGTTTTAAGGTTTGCAGAGCTGTTCTCCAGCTGAGTGTTTCCTTTTAGATATGCACACCTCCTTGTTGGACATTCATTATCAAACCTTGTGTTTGCCTTTTATCTACAAGTCCTCTTCAGTGTTCAGCATAAACTACATGGACACCTTGCAGATTGACATTTCTTCATTCATGCTTTACCTTAAACAGCATGCGAAGACATCAAAGAAGAGGAGCCGACTTTGATGTTACAAAATGAAAAACGCCTCATGATTTGCCAAGACCAGGGGAACTTGTAGTTTGCTCTTTTTTCCCTTAAAGAAATACTACTGCTTTCCCCATGAATGTGAAAATCTTTGCCATTTTCACCAAACTTGTATAAACATTTTGTTCCCAGTAAAAAAAAAACAAGCCACATCTCATTGCAGTCTGTTAAATATGGGCCCCAGTGCCTAAACTACAGTGGCTTGAAGGAACACACACACTTTATTTAAAGAGCTTATTTGTTTCCCGCTTGTGACTTTTACACACTCCAGGTGTCACGACCCTCAGTGTCACCTCACTATTACTGACAATAATAGTGCATGTGCTCTGTTTTTCATTCACAGGTCACTGAGAGGGATTTAGAAAAGCATGGCCTTTCCTATGATGTAGATGAAGAAATTGTGCAATATGAGATGTTATTTGGTTTGGCCATGACAGCAAATAGCCAGCAATAAAACAGAGCAGTCCCAATTCCTACACGGATGCTCAACTTGGCAGCTCACTCTGGTCATGAAATCAAAGGCAATGGTGCTCAGCACCATAACAGACACAAAGAAGTGCCAATAACCCTGGAGGGATGCCAGTTGTAACTTATCAGAAGGTGCTGCACACCACAACAGGAAACACTTGATTTGGTTGACAATTTATGTTCCTATTGTTTTGGATACTACCAAGGGAGGTTTTCTTTGCATGTTTTCTTTCATTGTTTGAAGTGAAGAGCTACCCTGTCCTTATAAGGACAGTAGGAATGTGCATAATTAGTCCAAGGCTAGAGAATAGAGACATTCAAAATGAACATTTGTTATTGATTTCCCACACTGCAGTGGAACTGAGAAGAATATCATGAGAGGAAAAGATATGTAAGTAAATGGAATTTGTTAGAATGCTGCCTAGCTAGGTCATTGCATATGTATTATTTGACTGCATTGCTTCAACGTAAAGCACGTAGTTCCTCTCCCTGGTACAAAATCCTTTGATTAACCAGCCTCCCGTCATTGGTGGAAGGGGCCAGCCCTTTTGTTGTTTTGCTGCCGGCAGTGTTGCTTGTGCTATTTCTTTAAGACTCTTCATCAGATGTGGTTTGTCAGGAACATGCCTAGACTGTAAGTCAGAATAGAGCTCATTTTCTTTGATGTGCATTTGTAATGTGCCTGCTCCAAATGGAGGGAATGAAAACTTTGGTCACACTGTTAATCTGCAGGAACTACATTTTAAGCAACTGGATGTGAGTACACTCTGCACATACTGTAGTGTCGGCTACTCCTTTCAAAAGGAATTTTATCGATAATTGGTGCCAACATAAGAACATATGTCAAACATTTACCACAATTGATTCAGCAGGAATGTGTTTAGCTCAGACATTCTGCTGTAGAGAGACCTTTTATTTTCAGTTTAGGGCCTGAAATTTTCCAAAATTACATGTATAGCTACCTCATTTCTTGCTGTGTTCTGCTTAAAGACCAGCACAGATATGATCAATTTGACTATTTGGCTCCAGTGTTATAGGTTTTGCACTCAAGGCTTTTACCCTTCAGCAAGTGTTTTGCATACCAAGAAAGTCTGAAAGTGAAAGGGTTACACTTCCTTGAAGGTCCACTTGAATGACTGTGAGAAGAGAGCCAAAATGGTAATCAGATCCCTATGAGATCATATTGAAAGCAGCCATGCCTATTTCACAGAGTCTTCTGATGTTGCAGGGGTCTGTAAAACATTTAATCACTGGAGTTTCAATAACTTGAGATTTGTTGTGAGTACTGTAGAGAGCACTCGTCTCAGATAAAATGCTGCCTGGTAATGCTCTTACTGCTACATAAGCCAGAATGCAATCGAATATCCATGGTGATTTAGCCTTGCACCGTCATCCCAGTGAAGGGGATGCAGGATTTTCACAGCTACATAGCAGTGGATTAATATAACTATTCATTGCAATTCATGGGACGCCTGATCCAGCTTCTGCATGAGTCGAAGGAAAGATGCCATTTGATTTTACTGGGAGTTTGGATGGGATGGGGTTTTGTGTCCAATCCTGTATCTGCCCTCCGCTACCACAGAAGCTTCCCCAGGGCCCCCTATTACTCTGCTGCCCCGGTGGCACCTATATGGCTGTTGGCCTGCCCTTATTACCCAGTGGGGCCCAGATGATCCTAATTCTGTCAGACAACTAAGCATTGGTAGAGAGGTTTAATAGCTAAACCTTGTCTACCTTGCTTTTATTTTATTCAAACCTGTGAAGTTCTGACTGACCTAGAAAATTAGGTTTGGCATAAACCATGTTGCTGCCTGTGTCTGAAAGAAGTGAATGAGAGGGGTTGTGAAGATGGCTCTGCAAAAACTCACAGACATGACTGCATGTGGATGAATCCCAAGTAGCTTAGCTCACAACATACCATCTCATCTGTCTCAAAGTTTGCAGGGAGCCAAGAGAAAATCCTTGTTAGCCTATCTTCATTAAACAGCAAACAACCATTATCCAGTTAAGCTTGCACCAAATAAACCTTTTATTAAGTCTAGGTTTTGAGAAAGCCCTTCTCCACTAATGGATATGGTTTGCAGCTTACTTGGAAAGATGCAGAAACCAAGCTAAAAATGGACCAAGATTAAAGAGCAAATTACTCACGCAGGTCAATCCAAATAACCCCTTCTGGTTTCTTGCAAAAATCCAAACCCGTAGACTGTCAATGGACCTTATAACACTGAAGAAATCTGAAAGGTAGTTGATGTCTCTCAAGTGGTTAAAACAAAACAAACACCTGAGCCTGTTTTATGCTACAGTTTCTGTCTTTATTACCACTCCTGAGCAGCAGAACAAGCAAGTTTGTAAGTACCAAAGCTAAAAGATGGTTCAGCATATGGTTATATTCTGTTCTTTCTGCCTATACAAATAAAATGCCCATTAGATCAAAAAAAAACCCACAAAACAACAGAACACAATGTGCTTAAAAATGCTTCTTTTTGTAGTATAATATAGACCTTATAACATAGCAAAAATTATCTGGACAATTATCTGGGCTGCTAGAGCCAACCAAATTAAATGGATGCCTCCAATCAAAGAGCAGTGAGTTTTCAGAGGTGGCTCTTGAAATACGCCAGGTTTGAAAATGGAAGCCTCAGAGCATCAGTCCTTTCCCCTTGGCTGACAGGCACTTGCTGAAGAACGGAAGAGGTTTTCCAGCAGATATTTTGAGTCTCAGGAAAAAAATAATTCGTGAATTAATGCGGATTTTGAGGAGAATAATATTGCCTAAAAATACCATTGTTAGTACAGGGTTTTTTTTGACAGATTTGGCAGATTTCTGCAGCACCTTCTGACTTTATGAAGTTGCGTGTGTGACTTAACCTTTTTATTTCTGCCTTTTGGAGTTCAGTCTCTGTCACTGTTGCCCTCTGCATTCAACTCCTCTGTAGACTCAGTGCTCCTGACACTCATTGTTATTCTGCTCTCTGCTTTCAACATTATTCCAGCGAGATTCCCTCCTTGTCAAAGCACTGACTCAGTCTACCTTAGAGGACTGTCTGTTGATCTCTAAGACACATGTGAATCTTTCTGGTTGTGCTATTGTTATTAGCTGGCCAGGAGTGACAGGATTAAAATGTTTCTATTTTTTATTACTTATAGAAATAGAAATATCACACCAATTTAGTGCTCTGCTGTGCTTGAAGGTTATACATTATTGAGAACTGCTTAGCAGCATCATATTCACTTCCTTCCACCCCCCCTTGCTGCTAGCACCTAAGCATTGTACTACAGTACATTTTTCAGGCTACCTGTCGGATGTTGTTGAAAAGAATTGTTTGGAGGCATAAGGATTAGCCGGTTGAATTCCTGCGCGCTCCCTTTGTTCCCCAGGCCAAACACTGAAAAGCACACCATCTATAAGCCATATTTAGCCTTCTTTTTTCTTGAGCCTGAAATAAGGCCTGGTCAAGTCACAAATCACCATAAATATTCTCATTAAGCATTAGCCTGTTCTTAAAGAAATAGTTGTCAGTACCACCTCAGCTGCAAGAAGCCCTTTTTAGTTTTGTAAAAGCTGTGTAGCAGCAGGCTAGAGATGGAAAGGTAAAGGAAGCCGATTAAATTCTCAAGCAGCTGTTATGCCAGTTTAAGATGCCTACATCCTGACGTGAACTACGCCTTTGTCTGTAGCAGCAGCAGTACACTTCTCTACCAGCATCAATGCATTCAGGCTGGGGAACTTTCCCAGTCTGAATGGGCCTTATTTCTAGCCATGGTTTCAGCCAGCCCCAGGACTTTCCAAGCTGCAGCCAACAGGGTCTGCAGCCCCCTGAGGCAAGGTTGCAGCTTCTGCTGCTCCCACACTCCTCGCAGCTTCCTTGCAGCCCTGCCAGGACCCTCAGTAGCTGCCCAAGACAAAGAACAATCCCCTCCTCCCTCCCTGAAACCCCACCTCCTTCTAGAAGACTAAAATACAGCAACAAACAGAAGTAGAAGACTGAATACCGTGCAGTCAATAAGGGCATAAAGACTCATCAGAATTGTAATAGGAAGAGCCACCATCTGAGCATCACCCAGCACAAAGAAATGGGTGTTTTGGAAAGGACGGGATCACCTGCTTGCTGCAGGCCTCAAGACAAGCTCTGACTGCCAAAAGTATTGGAAAGTAACTTCTCAACACTCAGTTTTTTATCCTATCCCTTGAATGCATGCAGCACCGGCTGCTGTCAAAACCATAATGCTAAGCTAAAGTACCTGCTAGCATTGCCTAATTTGGCAATATTTATTCAGTGCAGATTTGGGACCTTGGTGAGGCATTGTGATCTCTGGAAATTTCATAAATAAACCAGTTTGTTACTAGCCTAATTAACTGATCACATGTAGCTGGAAACTCTTGTTAAGGAAACTGGTCTGTTTCATCCACAGTGGCAGACAAGCAGCATTACACAGCAGTGACCCAAACAATTCTGTCAAATCTTTCCAGCATCTTTGAAACCTTCCAGAAAACAAGGGGTATGTTGTATTTTTTGCTTGGCACTACAGCTATAGTACATAGTACCACTGTAATGTCACACTCTTGTTTATCTTTCCCCAATCACACTTACTGTTGCAGTTAAGGGAGAAAACCAGTTCATGTATCTTAAAAGACCTAAGAAGTGCTGTCACCCTTTGAACTATTACACCCTTCATCTAAAAATATTATCTACGCACTAGTCTCCTTACCTGAGGAGCTCCGAAGTAGGAACTAGATGTGTAAACTCCTTCAGCAGTAAGCAAAACAGGAAGAGGGCGGGGAAAATAAAAATCAATCTACTGCCAGTGGCCAATACAGCAAATTAGAGCTGACACTCATTACTAATTGAAGTACTACTATATCAAACAAAATGATTAAGGACTTAACTGGGTCTAACCCTCTACAAGTAGAGATTATGAAACTCAATCATGAAAAAATACATGAGCAATTTAGGCCCTTACTGTAAAGAATACCAGTCATTTTATTTGATTCATCAATAGCACGGCAGCCTTGACTATACTTTCGTATGTTACAGTAAGGCCTGACAGCTTACAGGACATCAGGTCTCCTGTGCATGAAGATGTAGCTTTGTTGATTCAGAATTCCCTCAAGGAGTCCATTATTGTGGATTGCAGTGTTAAACAAGTGTGGGCTAAGCACTTAGATGTCAAAGAAAGAAAAATGGGACTGTTAAAAGATTAAACCGGGAATGCTTCAGAAAGAAAGGTCACAATAAACCAAAAGGGGGTGTGTGTGTGTATTGCAATTTAATTATTGGTGATCAGGAATGAAATAGCCATCAATGATTCTATCTTCTGAAAACTCAAGGTTTCAGCTGAGAGATTAAGTCTGGAATTAAAATAGAATTAAATTTAAATTCCAGAGTTCATTGGAAGCCGTACTGGAATAAAAGAAAATTTGAACTCAGCCCTATGCCTCTAATTGAAGCAGGTTAGCAATGCAAACTTAGAGCCGACTATTACACGTAGAAGAAAGAGCATGCCTTCACGCTGAGCATTTTCATCTTTCAGTCTCTATCTGAGCATCATTACAAGCAAAGAATTCAAACCTGTCACAGCCCTTCAGCTTGTAACGTGCTGCAGAACTACAGCTGAGCCAAGCCTTTCTCTCTTGAACTTGCTAGCGTGGTTCATGGGATTACTGCCCCAAAGTGTCCCTTCTACCTCCTGTTGGAGCATAAGAGACTTTGAAACATCACAACTTCATTTTCCACATGAAAGATGATTTTCAGATTAATTTTTTTCTTCATGTTTATCCTTAAGGTAATTTTCTACTCAGAACTCTGAAAAAAAAAAAAAAGGGCGTTCTGGCTCATATGCAGTCTACATCAAAAGTTACCAGAGGTAAAAACCAGTTAGGAACCAAGCTGACTGACCTAACCAAGAGTTAGCTGGGGCCCCCTGAAGGAAAAAAATTACTGAAAGACACCAGAGAAGGAAAAATAAAAAACAAAAGTCCATACTGTTGTGCTAAGCTGGTCCGAGCATGCCCACTACACCCTATTTATGTTGAAAGTGTCTAATATTACAGCCAGCTGGGAAAAAAACGCAGGAAAGTAAATTCAAAAGTTCTGAACATCTTTTCCCCTCTTTTTTTTCTTGACACTCAGTGCTGCCGACTGGCCCCACTTGCAGATAACAGAAGCCGCAGTCACTGCCTGCTTATGAAATGGCCCCACGTCCAGGCCGTGCTGCTCGCCGCGAGGGTGGCATCCACAGAGCCAGACCGTCTGAGAGCACAGGGCGTGAGGGATCCCCCAGCAGCCGCGAGGAGTGACAAATCAAGTGGTTATTTTCATCAAAGTGATAGAAACAGAGTTGA
This sequence comes from Chroicocephalus ridibundus, assembly GCF_963924245.1. Taxonomy (NCBI): domain Eukaryota; kingdom Metazoa; phylum Chordata; class Aves; order Charadriiformes; family Laridae; genus Chroicocephalus; species Chroicocephalus ridibundus. The sequence continues at coordinate 79,370,085 of NC_086287.1, forward strand.
TCAAAACAAGCAGAAGGCACTGTTCTGTTTGGTCTGTACACTTTGTACGCTGCCACTTGGGAACTTAATTAGCCCACATGCTTCATGTTTCTATCTTTAGTCTGATGGCATACAGCTGTTCTTTTCAACATCGCTGCCTATTGCCCTGTCCCTGCTGTTGGGGTACAATTGTAAATAGATGAGGCGAGATTGCCTCAAGTTTAACCCTCTGCCAGTGCGGCCTCAGCTTACCGATGAACTGCAAGCCCGGGGAGATGGAGCAGTGCTGGGAGAGGGCCTCCATGGCCCTGAAGAGGTGCCATTGCCAGCCTCTTGCCTGATTAATTAACCCAAACAACACCTGGTAAAGGTGTCTAAAAGGCAGGGCCCTTGCTGATTGCCTAAACCAGTATGTTTTGGCCCAATTCATGAGGTAAATTACTTCATTACCTCACAGGAGTTTAATTTAATTGTGGTTAGGAAGACACTGCCACACAGGGGATGGATCCCTCAGCCTCACAACACTCACCCCATCGCAAGGCCACCCTCCAAAGCAAAAATGCTGGGGGGAAAAAAAAAATCCAGCGTTTCGAGGGTGACTGTGCCTGATTGCCAAAACTAGTAAGTTTTGGCCCAAATCATGAGGTAAATTCCTTCATTACCTCACAGGAGTTTCATTTACTGGTGATTAGGAAGACACCACCACAGGGGGGATAGATCCTTCAGCCTCACAACACTCAACCCGATTGCTAGGCCACCCTCCAAAGCAAAAATGCTGGGGGAAAAAAAAAAAAAAATAAAACCCCCCAGCATTTCGAGGGCAACTGTACCTGATTGCCAAAACCAGTAAAGTTTTGGCCCAAATCGTGAGGTAAATTCCTTCATTACCTCACAGGATTTTCGTTCCACTGCGGTTAGGAAGACACCACCACAGGGGGGACGGATCCCTCAGCCTCACAACACTCGCCCCCATCGCGAGGCCACCCTCCAAAGCAGAAACGCCTGGGGGGGGAAAAAAAATAAAAAATAAAAAATTCCACCTTTTCGTGGGCGACCGTACCTCGTCGGGGTGAGGGGGAGGCACTTCGAGTCATTGCCATCGTGAGGTGAGGGGGCTGAGCTCGTGCTGCGGTGGCAGCAACTGCCGCTTCCCGCCTCAGCCGAGGTGGCCCCCGTGGAACCTTCTGGAAAGGCGCCTGAGGCGCCTTTCCAGAAGGTTCCACGGGGGCCACCTCGGCTGAGGCGGGTTTGAGGCGGAGGAACGAGCCCTGGATGTGAAAACACATCGCGAAAGTATGAAAGGATATAGCTTACGGAGGCCTGGCGCTTTTCCTCAGAACACCTCCCGCCGTGACGAGAGGGTGACCGAGAACCGTGCAAGGATTTAAGTCCAGAAAAAAATAAGAAGACATCGAGGACCGAGGTTGCGGTGACATCTAGGGAAGATGCCAAGCTGGATGTCGGAGCCAAGCTCGAGGGAAAGACTCAGCAACAAGGCGGGAGCTCCCACTTCTGGTTGCCTATGCGTTTAGCATCAAGATGAGCCCCAGCACCCCTGTGCCCAGCGGTCACAAGCCCAGGGAGGAAGACAAAGCCGGCTTTATGGTCTTGAGGCTGGAGGGAGGAAGGGAACGCACCCCCACAGTAGGTGGGGGTCTGCACAATACCTTCGCTTGTGTCATTTCTCGCATATGATATCACAGCCTTCCACTTTCAACTGGGATATTCGTACCTCCCAGATGGAACGCAGCCGGCATCTCCAAGCCTGGCTGTCACCCCCCCCCCCCACCCCAGTTCAGACAGCAACTTATTTTTCTGAGCAGTTAAGAAGTTATACATTCATCAGCTCCCAAGATTTGCCGTATCAGTATCCTCCACCTCCCCCCCCCCATTAGTTTTTGTCTCTTGTAATCATTTTTTCTCATATCCTAGAAATTCCTGCCTCACTACCTTGACAGTGATGTTAACGTCAGGTGCTGCATATCATGCCACACTCATGAGTTTTACATTCCTACGACATGGCAGACTTTGATACAATTACAGCTTGGCTACATATCTTAATTTATGTTACAATATTGCTGTAGTGATATCGAGACAAATGTTTAATTCACAGAACCTCAGTTTCAAACTACACTCCCTGAATGCAAACAGCAGACTTCAATATTTTTTCATCAATTTCTTAGTTCATAAAAATCAATTTTTGTAGAGTTTTTACACTGTACATAAAAGACTGTGGCATCAATTAGCCTTAATTCTTTTTTTTTTTTCTTTTTTGGAAACCTCTTTGTAGGAAAATCTCATATTTCAGCAATTTGCATTATCCACACAATCTGCTTTGAAGTTCTAAGTTATGGTAAGAAAAGGATCCACTTATCTGCACATAAAAAATGTTCAAAGCTTATAAATTCCCTGAAACAGATGTACATTATCATTGGATTTGCCTTTCTCTCTTTGCTGTTGCATGGCTAATAGAGTTTCATGTGCCCCCTCACATCCTCCCCATTTAGCATCTTTTCTCTACAGAAGCATGCACCCTACTGTGCCAATCCACACTTCAAAGATTTCTGTCTATCTATTAGAAACAAAGCACAAAGTGAGAACATATGGCCCCTTTTAAATTTCCCACATTTAAGTCAATATCGTTTCTTTTCTCCTTTGGCAAAGAAACATAATAAGGTTTATCTTCTCCCTTCCTAAATCTGCTGGCTCTCTCAAACTGCTTGTGCCAATTCAGCAGTTACTTTGCAGTATCAGACTTGGCAGCACACATGAAAACAAAATCTTTAATTTTTTAAATTGCTTTTATTTCTTCAGATCAAGAAGATGCATTTAAATGATGAAAAAGGACAAAATGTAACTGCACACTTTCAGATAAGTGGATTTTAAACCCATGAAAGAGCACAGCAGAGAGTCAACAGCAAAAAAATTGTCTTGTTCTTTTCACAGTGACATCTTTCCAAACGTTTCCTACCACTTACTACAGGGATGGAAGAGCATTTTGGAATCCAAAGCCTTACTGAGTACAAGCATCCGTTTGTCCTGTGTCCCAAAGCATCCGCAGAAATCCAGCATACTGGCATTGAGGGGAGTGATCAGGCAGTACGAGACACTGATGCCCCTCTTGAGGAAGGGGAACAGTTACTTGCCTCAGAATCACTTTGGCTCCTCAATTTTCTCTGTTGGGGTTACAGACATAGTGAAGGTACCTCTTGTCTGCCTGGAAGCAGAAATTTCAGACCATTTTTTTGGAGTCACTCCATCCTGCACATCCTTGGGGAAGGGCGTAACGGGGCACGCGGGATGCTCTTGGTGAGGTCTGCTGTTCAGATGATTCCCTTTACATTTGTGGGCAATAAAGGCAGTATCTACATCAACAAAGGCCCTAAGTAAAATAAACTTCATTAACTATTGTTAGACAGATCATCAGACACAGAGTATCCTGTGAGTGCTGAATTTATCATTCAATTATAAGGCAAGGGGTTGCAGTGATGATGATTTTAGCAGCGTAAGGTATGAAAGTCTTGCTCCACTCCTGAAAACACTATGACTTACTCCTTTAATTCAGTCACTAGCTAAAATGACTCCATATTTCAGATTCCTAAAGTGTCAAGATTGTAATCTTTAAATTAATTGATTTTAACATCCATTTATTAGATCAGGAAAATTCTTATAAAAACCTGTCCCTGATCAGTGCAAGCCACGAGTGCCCCAGGGCCCTGATTCCAAGCGAGTGTAAATTGAAGTACCTCTGTTTACATCTGCCGATCCAGTTAAGCTGCACAAAGTTTCCATTGAAACCCATGGAAGTCACATGTGCAGAGCCATTGAGGGCTATAGCCTTAACAGATGGCATACTCAAATGGCAAGAAGTTGTGATTATAGACATCAAAAGTAAAAAATATTCCCTGAGAAGGCTGTAAAGAGACAGGAGGAATGTGAGGCCCACAGTGCTGCTTTTTGCTTCCCTTCATACTTTTGCACTTACTGGAAACTCCGAGTCTCTTTAATTGAGCTTTTCCTCCGCTCCATTCCTTGCAGGGTGAGAGGGTTAATTGCTTCGGACTGAAACATTACAATTTTCATGCTCCTGCTTCCTAATGGCACGTTGAGTATGCAAGGATGCCCTGGGCATGCACCGCAAAGGAGCCCGTACAGCACTCTGAGCAGGGATGGAATAAATAGCTCCGGACCCCACGGCCATGGGTATCTAATAAAGCACTGTATCTGCGACTTTAAAAATCAGCACTGGCCAAGTGAGACCTTAATGCTAATTGCCATAGCATTTCACTGTTTATCTTAGTTGAACTAGCATTACCAGTCCTGGTTGTTAACAACCTCAAGTGGCACTTTATTCATCTATCAACAGTCTTATCCTGTGAACAAGCAAGCGAAGAACTATAAACACCCACTCCAAAGTCACTTTGTAGGTTTAAGCTAAAGCCCACCGAAAAAGACCATTCACAGAACTCCAGTGAGAACAGACAAAATACAACCTCCAAACCAAAGTTTTAATCTACAAAGTTTTATTTGTCTTTTTTAAACTTGTAAACCATAAAAAGAGCTTATCAAATATCTGAAATTAGTACAAGAAAAAATGATGACTCATATAGCAAACTGCATTTGAAGGTCCAAATTCCCAGACGTGCATGGGGCTCTTCTGGCTTCCATTTGTGAAGCTGAAGACAAATTTGGCCCAGTTTGTTAGGTGTTTTATCAGAAAATTCACAAAGCCTCAACGTGCTATACTTTGTGACTAGAACAGAACGGGAAGGATTAAGTGCAAGAATAAGCACTCAGCACCAGAAAGATCTGAACCCCATACCTTCGTTCACAAAGTACAGGCTCACCAAAGCAGTACATCTCTCAGCTGGTAGCAATTACAAGCTGCTTTGCCTATATATGGACTAGGCGCTCAAAGGAAGACACAAACCCCACTTCATAAGCATGTCGTAAAAAACCAGAAAGCACAGTGCACAGAATTACCAGTATGCCTGATACTGTTAATGTTTGCCCATTGCCAAATTTATGAAGCCCCTTAACATTATGTCTTCAACATTCTTATGAAAACTTCTGGAACTTCCTAATCTCAGACCCTGAAATACTAGGCTGATGAGACGACTGATAGGTCCAGTCTGCCATTTCTTGTGATATAAATGACTACACTTTGTGTCAGTAGATTTCCAAGGTATAGTTAGTGCTTAGTGTTTAGAAAAATCAGGACCGATATCAAAGCTTTGGGCAACATTTGACTAACTTACGTGTGTTTGTAATCAAACAGAAAAAGAACTGATGCTACTATTCAAAGCATGCTCTAAAGAATATTGAAAACATCTGTAGAAACACCTCTGCTGCTGAAAACATTTCCCTCAGAGTGGACAAGGACTCTGGAAACTGGGGCATCATTTCTTATTCTGCCACAGCCCTCGTGGTGATTATCTACAGCCTTCCTTGCGCCTCCCACTGCACACTGGAGATTGACCTCTTCCAGAAAGTCTCTCAAGTTTTCCCAGTGAAAAGCATTCTATGAACTACTGTTGCTGTTTTATGAGCAATAAAAGTACCATAAGAGATTCAAAAATGTAACATGAATATAACTTCTCCATATAGTATTTTCCTGCCTCTTGTCTATCTCCCCCTGCCCCTCTGTTGGACAGTTCTGTGCTACCCCTACACTTCTCAAATCTTTCCATCCTTCCCTTGCCAGTCTTTCTTCATGGCTCTAACCCTCACAGTAACCCATCTGAATAGTTCTTAAGTTCTGCTATTCAAAAATAAAAAAATAAAAAAATTAGAAGACCTCATCCATATGATTTCTATCATTTTAGCTCAGTAGGATCAAATTATCTAGAATTATATAGAAATATAACAGTAAATTAAAGCATCGTTGAAAGCCTCATTATTTAATAACTATAATCCAAACCTCAAGTAAGATGCAGTTCAACATACACTGAATAATTTCAATATAAAGTTATTTACTTTTCTACGTCTGTTCCTTTTAGCCCATTTTGATCACATTTTAAACGTACACAAGCCAAAAAATCCCAAAACAGCTCCTTCCAAGTCAAATCAACTGAACAGCTGTCAAATATGCAAAGAAAAGAAATCATTATGTGATAAATTGAGGCTGGTTTTGCTGCTAAGTGCATTAGAAAAGAAGAGAAATCTTCTTTCAGAAGCTATTTAGAAAACACATTAAGTTCAATTTTTATTTCATGGATTTTCAAACATGTTTCTGCTTGGTACATTTAAAAAAAAAAAAGTCTGACAACTAACAGGATGCTGAATATGACTTGGTTCCCAGCAAAACCATGAATAAGTCATGTTTGAAAAAGTATTTTCAGATCTTGATGAATTGCATCAACGTAATTAAAGGTGAGACTTGATTAGCTGACACATTTCCAAACATGAACATTCTTGCCTATACTCCAGGCAAAAATTATGGTGAATGTTTTTGCAAATTTTCTAGCACGATGAATTTTTCTCAAGTATAATTCAGCCCCCAAGGGGCCTAACTTTCCTGTTAATTGGAATACAAATGAAATCTGCCATTCAATAATTGAGGCGCACAATGACATATGGAGAACAGTAAGCATTCATCATATCCGTATGTTTATGTGGCAACTTGTAGACTCTTGAGCATACACGGTACTTATCCCTTTATAAAAGATCACCTCTGTCAGAATCCATCTTGTGCCATTCTCTAACTTCTGCCAGAGGACACATATACACATACATATATATATATATACACACACACACACGCATACACCTTTAAGGTACTTCTCCAGCTATACTTTGCTGCTCTGTGCTCCAGATGACTAGAGCAGGAAGGCAGTTACAGAGGTCACACAGTGGCTTTTTAGTTTGGTATGGCCTTAAGGGGCTGGTCTGCCAATACGCCAGGAGAATCTGTACTTCATCATCCAAGGGCAGAACTATGTCTTAATTTCTAACAGTGACTAAATGATGTGGGGATGTTTCAAAGACATTTGGAAGTGCCTTGAGGTCCTCCAATGACATGAGTATAAAGCGCAGTATTTGCTGCTAATCTTAATTAACTTACCAGCTTGATCTCTTACTGTAAAGCTTCCACTTAATGTTAGCTACTACAAAACCATCAGCAGTAAGATGCATAAACAATAAATACTGAAATCACTGTCTGCACATTATGTAGACTTCAAACCCACATTCCCAGAATGAAATTATAGGCACCCTGAAGCCAGTGGGAATCTGGCAGACTTGCCAGATTTCACTGGGAGAGAGATTTTCCTTTGCTATCCTTAGCTTAGTTTACTTGGTGTTAGGCAGTCATGAAGTTGTGAGAAGGGCTTAGCAATCCTGGCTTCCCAAAAATTGTAGATGGTAGAGCTCAGCAAAATTTTTCAGTTGAAATATTTTCAGCAAATAGTGCAAAGTTTGGGATCAGCTTAGTTTTGCTGAATTGCTTTTGTGTAAAAATAGAAAATGTAAGTGAAAAGGCTGGAGTTTTCTTTCAAAATGACTTTGTGCCACTCCATTTTACTTTTAAAAGGTAATAATATACTCAACTCTGATGTGTTTTTTCTTGGAAATGAAACCAGAAACTAATCTATTTTAAATTCTGATTCAGCCACAGTTTTGAGCAACTTAAAACAATATACTCGTTTTTTTAAGAAAGGTTTTCAGAATTAATAACAAGCTGAAAAATCAGTTACCCAACACAGGTCTAATAGTAGGGGACAAAAAAATTTAATATTGAAACTTGAGAGTTTAAATATAAAACCAAAGCGTACCCAGTCCATACCTTATGGCCTGATCCTGTTCCCAAAAATGTTAATGCAAGCTCTTTCATCAGTGGGATCTGCAAGCTCTGACAGCAATTGCAATAAGTCCCTGAAATCCACAACAAGAAGGAGGAAATATACTTTCTGAGCTAGTAAAACTTTAATTAACAGGGGGTTCTCTTGGCACAGTTTTTGCTGTTAAATAAATAAAGCATTTAGTCAAAACCATCTATATTTACTATACAAAATACTGAAAAGCAAACATTTTGAAAAGATACAGAAATTTAAGGTTCTGTGAAAAGAAACTGTGCTACATGTTATTCACACTTAATACACGTAACACAACTGCAACACAGTATTTAGATACTGTACGTTCATACATGGCTGGTGTAAAGTCTTAGTACGGGGATGCCACGTTATTAAAATGTATTTGTATTTCACAGAATCTGGGCAAGGCAGAATTTGTCTTTTGACTCTCCAAATATAATAAACCAAAGCAAATCAATGCAAGGTTGTATCCAATGGTCAGTCGTGTTACATTTCCGAGTTCACTTGGCACAACCGGTACTGCTTTTCAATCTGGTGGGGTTTCACTATGGTGCTGTTATCTTTTCCAGCGAAATATCTTTGGATGAAAGAGCATTTATGCCCCTTTGCTGCCCCTTCTTAGAAAAGCCCACAGTTCTGAAAACACTCGAGTTTTTCAGAACGTTTTCTGGTTTTCATCAACAATCTGTGTTAAAAAAATTGACTAAGAAACAATTCCCACCTCCCAGTCTTTCTGGCATATGCTCTACTGAAAAGAGAACAGCTTTAATTGCATCTTTAAAACAAATAGCATGGCATCCCTTCTTAGATGGAATGTACACTTGTGTGTTTGCATGCGGTATAACGTAAGTCACTTGAATACATCAGACTTTGTTAACACTATAATATAAATAAGCTTATTCCTTCTACTAGACATTTAAATGCCTTTTTTTTGCAGTCCATAATTATATATACATTGAAAAAGAATGATACACAAGCAGCAAAAAAGGCTTAGACTAGAACAACTCAGTGGTAACTAACCAAATTTCTGGCTTTTTCATATTTTCAATACAGAAAATTCTGCATATAAATATTTTTGGACTTTAGGAATTTTAAAAATAAACAGAACAGTATAGTTGTCACACAGATCAAACACATTTTAAAAACATTTTGTTAGAGTTAACAGAACACACTGTTGACAGCTAAAAAAATAAAATAAAATAAACCAGATTTTTAAAAGAGGACAATAAGTCTAAACAACTGCTGATCCAGGGAGACAAGAGATGGACCTAATTACCACGAAGCAGTGATTCTATTCCAATTCCACAAGAAGGCAAGGCTTTCCACTTTTCTTTAAAAGTTGATGTCTCCATGTTCTTAGAAAGGACAATGTCCCTCTAAAACTGGTCAGCAGGAAGGTAATATCCCATTTTGGACTGATCAAAACTCTAGTCAGAAAAAAAATACCCTAATCATAAAGGGCTTATAATAATGTGGGATAGTTACATTTTACAATATATACTATAGACAAAATACCACAACATTTAAAATAATTAAAACCAAAAGCAAATATGTTTATAGAACAATTATGTTTTTATGTGAGGAGTTCTCTACTTTAAAGTTCCAAAAGCAACGTAGGTGTTTTTCAGTCACTTTCTACCTGCAAAATGGTGATCTGTACAAAACCCAATTGAATGGATTATAAATCTGGGCCCCTCAGAAAGTAAAACTTGAATGTACTGACCCTTGTTTTCACTTTTCCAATTTGCTTTTGACCTTCAAATTTCTCATCAGCCAGTAAGGTCTTGTGAGTATGGTCTCGTTCTCCTTCATGGAATGGAAGCCCTTTGATACAGAAAAAGTAGAAGAGGCCAGAATAATTGTGAATGATATTTTTTTACATGTTGAATTGTCTCTAAAATGGGGAAATTTAAATTGGAGGCACCTAAGAAAATGCCACGGCATATATTTGTAAAAAGTCACTGTTGTGGAAAAAAAAATTATAATGTTAATATTCAAACCACAGATTTCTAAAACACAACAAAATGTACCTGAGAGTGTGCATATTTATATATATATATATATTTATATTTATATTTTATATATATTTGCCAACATTTAAAGTGAGAAAGTATATTTTCCTCAATTCTTTCTCAAAACAAAGAACTGTGGATTTAAACAAAACAAAACTCCCAAACAATCCCTCTCCTTCCCAAACCCCCATGAATGATACTTATGGCCCAAGAACTAAAGTCTAGTGATGCTTTTGAAAACCCCATTTCACATCCTCCTCTTTTCAAATGGTTACCCCAAACAGAATGGAGAGTAAGCAAAAGAAAAACCAAAAATAAAAGAAGTATATTTAAATATTACCCAGTATATAACAGACTGTACTTGTGTCAGTGAAGAATCTCCAAGAAAATAAAGTGTAAGTTGTACAAATGTAGCTCTGTTGACAAGTATAGCTAATATTTCCTTGTCGTTATTAAGATAATTTGAAAGGATGTGAACACAAATAGGCTACATGAATGCAGTATATTAAAATCCCCCCCCGCCCCCCGCCCCCGTAGCACATTACAATCAATAAAAAGAAAATAAAATCTGAATAATACTAGAGGTAGCAGCTGTTTGTATTTTCTGTTATTCTGAGTATCTCTGGAGTCCAACCCTTTGAACATTGCTCCCCTGATAAAAGGCTTGTGTGCGATCAGCCGACATACAGCAGACTGGTAAGCTAGATGTCTGCAATAGTGTTTGAAGTATCTTTCCTACTACAATGGAAGTAGTACTTGTAAAGAAGTGCGTTGACGACCTGTATTAAATCACAGCTCAAAAAGCTATGGCTGTTTGCTGTTTTACAAGCCACTTTAAAAAAAAAAAATCCACAAGGTGTTTAAGTAAGCTATGCAGTTCCACAACATATAAATAGGGTAAGTTTCAAGAGTTCCATATAACCTCTAAAATATATGCTAGCTGAATATTAATGGAGTAACAATAATATTAATCATAGTAATGCCTTAGTTCTGGTATCACGAGAACACATTTCCTTCATATGGGATGATTCTTGGAGGATGCTGGTGGGATCTGTTTTATGTCTGGTAGAAGTGATGGTAGTGGTGGTGGTGCTCGTGGTGGTGGTGGTGTTCATGTCTTTGTATCATTTGTCCAACTTGGCCTTCATATAAAATGACTGTGGGCAGGTCTCTCACATGCTCCTTTTCCACAACTGTCCCTGGAGACTGAAAGGTTTTGCACATTTGATGATTCTCCTTCGCTCTCTGCTTATGCTTCTTGTGAACCTGCTGAGATTGCAAGGGGAGGTAAGGAAGATTGTGACCCACCCGTGCAGTTGGGGAAGCCATTGGCACGGGTGCCCCTTGAAAAGGTTTATTTCTTACTGCCCTTCCAGAATGCACAGGGGCAACGTTTTTGCCCTGGGCCTTGGGAGACCTCACAAAGTGCTTGTTTGAGTCCTGGTTCCGGAGCCTCTGTTGGATTTCTGCAATCTTGGCATACGAACTCTCAGCCAGATTGATGTGGCTCGGATCCACCACTTGAGATTTCCTATGGTGAGCATGGAAGGTTTCAGGTTCATGAGAACGCGATCTAGTCTGATTCACAACTCTGCTTGGTGGGTCATGTTTTTGAGCTGCTGGAGGAGATCCTAGGAAATAACAAGCTGAGTTAGTCATCTAGTATTTCAAAGTTTTAATTAGTAGCATGCAGTTGGCAGGAATAGCATTAATCGGCAGAGTGAATTTTTCCTAAGGAAATGAATGCAATTATAGCTGTCTAGTTTAATTACATTTAATAATTCTGACTAGTAAATAATACAATCACAAATACACATACATATCTATATAAGAGTGTGTGTGTGTGTGTATGTGTGTGGGGGTGTGTGTGTATAAAAGTGTTTACATTACCTTCTCTTGGTCATCATCTATCTGAAATTCACCAAAATAACTGAGAGTGGAATAGTAAAATCTTGGCAGAAGACAGGCAAAGGGAGGAAATCCAAATCCCTTTAATTTGGGTACAGAAGCCAAAATTCCACGTTTGAACCCACATTCTCCGATTTTTGGGTCAGTAGTGAGTACAAAGTATGTGCTGGTATCACCTTGGGAACGAGCTCCAACATCCAAAAATTAGTCCTCGCCTCACCCATAGACTAAACGTAATAATTTAGATGTAAAGATTGTTCTCCTAGGCTCACCTCCAAGTTTAGCTACACAAACAAGTACTTCAAAGCAGGCTTGCAGCACATTAGCCACTCTGTTGTGATACCACCTTCATCAGTAATTATCTTGCAGTATTCACACAGGCCTATTCCTTCCAATATGTTCACTACAGACCAATCACACAGGTTCCCAATTCACTGCCCCTGATGTGGAACATGCAACTGAAGAAAGAAAAGATGAAAAGGTTGCAACACAAATTACCAAATTACCTGGCCCAAACTTTGATGTGTAGTTTTCTATTCCTGCAAGATCCAAATAGTGGTTTCTCCTTTCAATGTTCTCATCAACACAATGACGATAGCACCCACTTTGCTCTGGATTGTTCTCACTCTGGTGATATCTGTCAGCAGCAAGCAAAATTATAGTTCAGCAGAACTTCTTTAAAGTTGTTATCACCATCTGCAAACCAACAACTAATGGCCCCTTTGAAGTGACAGGAGTTGCTCACAAAGAAACAACAAACGCATGAAATTCTGGATGACTGGATTTGCTAAGTCGACAGGCCTGAACTGACTGTTCTTTCTCCTCATTTAAATTGACCCCAATGTTGCAAAGCGAAGGAGGCTTTCAAATTGCATCACACACGCAAAAACAAATAAAAATCCTCCTAGAGTTTATTGCATTCTGTCTTAGGGCCAAACCATTCAACGGATTCTCTAATTTGGACATGCCAAAGAAAACCTGCTGTTTGATTCATGGCTGTTCCCACCGCTGTCAGGAAGCGCTGGGGTAAGTCTCGTGTCAGATAAACATTCACGTGTATCTGCTTCAGAAAGACAGGCAACAGCAGAGCTGTGGTAACTAGAGAGAGCCTGAGCAGAGAAGGTGTTGGTACGGCACCCAGAGATAACCACTGCTTTCCAAAATACAATTAATAAGGTCGGATCAGCCACTGGGTTCAGAATCTCGACTCCTTTTCCTGCTCAGCTTTGCAATTTTATTTATAGCAGAACTATTTCCTGAGAATGAATATCTGAAATACCATTCATTTATGAGGCAGAAAAAAAATAAGGCAGAGGTTTACAGTATTGTAGCCCGTAATGCTGAACAATTTAATTCAGCATTTAAATGGATGTCTGCAGATATGAACAATATTTTCAATATAACAAACAGGATAAGCAGAAAACTCTTGATTAAATCACTGCCTGTCATTCAGATAGTTCAGTCTCCAAGACCACAACACAGGTTTTTTTCTTCCTCTATGCGATTGCACGGATGTCAACCTAAGACCAGAGCTTGGCCTTGCATCCTACAGCAGTTGCTAAACATGGGCTCCACACTGCACGGTGCCCAGTACTCCGCTTTTACACTATTCACACATTTCCAGGTTTCCAGAGGCTGCTGATCCCATTGAGCTTTGGCACCAACTGCTTTCCTGGTCTAGCGCAGTACTGTTCAGGGACATTACAGAACTGAGTCCCCTGTGTCTCTGTCAGACACAGGTCTACAGTTTCTTTGATAAAAGTCACAAGACTTGACCTACCTGGAAGATAATTTTTGCTCTACTTTGATAGAGGTAGAGTCTCCTGGATGGAGGAGAGTCTGCCTGGAAAGCAGGTAAGCTTTACAGACTCTGAGTCAGCTTTGAACCCCAGAAGTGACGTGGCATACTGTCAAAAAAAGGGAATGTCCAGATATTCTTTATTTTTTTGGATACATAGCCAATTGGTACCTTTCCTGCCTCAGACACACCTTTACAGGTTGGTTACACTTTAGCAAGTCAACATAAAATATCTCTGGGACTAGAACCTGGCTAACTGAAGCTGCCAAGCATGACTTGCCTACGGAAACCATTGGGACCTGCACACATGTGCTGAAGAAAAAGCACATTTAACCCAGAAAATACGTTATTGGGTTTGATCCAACACAATTAAGCAACACTGTACACAGCACTGTTGAAAACTAAGTTAACAGGGAACCTGGGTTTTTGTTACTGTAATAAATTCCATCTCTCATCAAGACAGTGAAGAAAAACTATGCCAGTACTGCCACAGCCCTGCATCCTAATAGCTTTCTTGCATGCGAGATGACATTCAGCAATACTCATAAAAATATAGACAGTGAAGCAATTATCTACTGATGAGAGATATGCTCCACTGTCAAAGGGAACTTGAAGTACTGAGAACTGAGAAGTCTGGCATCCAGCCCCACAATGCTCTCCTGCATACACACAGGAGGACACAGGCATGCATCAACCTTGCATCAAGCACAGGGTGTTAAAAATATACAGTGGCTTTATTGTTTTTTTGGTTTGGTCGTGTTTTTAATAAAAAAGGCATCTGCTTAAGTGTTTGTGGAGTGTGTGAAAGCCCCGTCTAAAATTCCCACACTGGAGTGTCATTCTGATGCTAATAAGCACAGAGCAATATAGTAGGTAAGGGGAATAGAGCAGCAATAGAGAGCAGGGGAGAAAAATGCACGGACATTTCCCGAAAGCTACACTCACTGATAACACAGAGTTTAAGCCACTCAGGGAGAAATCACTTAAGCAGGAAAGAAAGAAAGAGTGAGAATATTTATCTGTGGGTAAAAGGAAGATCTTTTAGAGGCTGGCATGCATCATATTTTCTCTGTTGTGCTAAATGAAATATGAACTAGAACGGCATGAAGATACCCAATCTACAAAGTTGCCTGCCAGTGCTCTTCCACCACTAATTTTATACCACACATGCCAGACAAGCTAGCTATGAATCTAGTTAGTTGATCTTGATACTTGTATTAGCCCTACAGGTGAAAACTCCTGCCTGTAGCTTCCACCAGATGAAAAATCTAACCCATCTATCTCCCACCTTCAGGATAAAAACATTTCTATCCATTTTATCTTGAATATTAATCACATCTTGCCTAGAATTCCTAAGTGACCGATCTGTGAAATGTGTGCACTTCTCACAAGTCCTTGTTGCCGCTTTCAAAGGGGAAACCTGTGCATTAACATCGTGAGATTCCAATATGAGCCTCAGGGAGCTTTCCTGGGGGTCAGCAATTTGGCCAGAGTGCACAAACACCCCTGGAACATACACAGCATGAACAGGGCATTCTTTGTCCTGTCCACATTTAATGAGATGCAACAAGAACTGTCAGATGCCGACAGCTGTCTGATGCCGATCTGCTCAGCTCAAGATACAGGTTTGTCCTGTTGAGGAAGCCTCTAACCAAAGGGATGAAAAGGACAAACGCAGCAGAGCCAAGAATCTTCCCCAATATTTGATGCCTCCATGACCGTGGATTTAAGTGGAAATGGCTGCTGTTCATAACCCCACAACATTTGCAAAACCAGGACTTTAAGGCGGATGGGAGGGGGGGCTTCAAACTGACAGGGGATTTTTGCAATAGATTATCAAACAAAACCCATCCATTAAATTCACACAGGGCAGACCTTTGCTAACAGGCATAGGGAATCCGAACACCACATCTGGGCCAGCAAGCAAAACCACGGAGTATTGTTTAGTTCACGTGGAGTGTTCTTTAGCTCAAAAAAGATTTTGTACAGAGTTGCTAACAGAAGATTAGAAGTCATTATAGTCTTTTTTTCATCTGAAATTTGACTGTACTGGGATTTATTCACTGGGATAACTCACTAGCATTTTCACTCTATCCAAAAAAGGGAGGCACAGTTTTGTTGTCATTTTTAATAAAACTGACTGCTCCTTTCTCCTGATAAATTTATTAAACTAAATACATGTATTTGGACAAATATCCCTAAATCCAAGAAAAGCCAAAACTGGATTTTTTTTTTCAATTTGTATCTGAAGAAACAAATGTAACTAATGATTCAGTGTCATTACTCTAGCATCTCAGCAAACACTTCCCTCTGTCTCAACATGAAACGTAAAATCCTAAAACAAATCAAACCTATACATCAAAATGACCTATTTGGAGCAACTAATCTACTTTAAAATGCATCAAAATTACCTGCTTTTGATTTGTTTTGCTATCCATTAAAATACCAAATTCAGAAAAGGAGTAGCACACCTATGTGTGACCAAGAGTTTAACGTTTTTCTTAGCTGTAAAAAATTTTAATACTTGAAAAATACATTGAAAATTATTATCACATACTCTGAAGTTCAGTGCAGGTAATAGCTATCATGTAGGTAGACCTCATCTAAAAAACACTGCATGTCCTCCAAAGAGCAAAGAGAAGAAGAAAATTTGAGTAACGCGTGCTACAGATTTGGGTTTTTTTTGTTTTGTTTTAATATAGAAAGTATTCACCATGGAATCTGCTGATGGTTCCACAGTGAAAAATCCTGTAATTCCTCTATTTTAACATATTTCTTTAAAACAAAGCAAGTGAGCAGGCAAGAAATCAGCGGTTGAGGTTTCCTCAGAGGTAGCCAGTGCCTGTCAGGGGACAAGTTTCTTTCCCCTTACCTGAGAGAAGCCCGCTGCTTCTTCTCAGAGCTTCTTACTTCTTCATTAGCTTTGCTTTCAGCTCTATGCCTGGCACTCTGCAAATCTGCCAACAAGAGAAAGTACATTATTCTCACATTACTGTCCTAGCTGATCAGCATAACTAACATGCTGCATTGCAAATACATTTTTTCTTGTTGGTAGATCAAGACATAACGTATCATTTCGTGTAACCTTCTCAAAAGTGCTTTTGTCCGCACGACAGATTTTAGGCAGACATAACCTTGGCTGTAGGACATTAGTCAGGGTTAGGCTGCAAGCCATGTGGCAAGTTAAATGGAACCACATTTGCAGTGATATACTTGTCCCTCAGGAGGGCTCGGTACTTCGGAGCTTGATGCTGTACTAATGCATCACGTAGCTCCCCAGCCGTGCAAATTTGTTTACGGCTGCATGAGACTGAGTGGAAGTACATACTAAACAACAAGGCAACAAGGCTCTCCTTTTGGATAAGGTGCCCACATTTTCTACTGAAGTATTACTTTTATACTTTTAAAATACTTTAAAGTATTTTAATTTAGTACTACGTTCTCTACTGAAGTAATTATGCTCGTATAACTATTATTAGAGTGAATATAAGATGAATAAGCCATCAGAATATAAGACATTTTACAATGGCAGACTCTGCCAGTACAGAAAAACGTGCAATTTTTATGCATAGATTCATAAAGGTTACTTATTTAATGGTTTGTTTTTATCCAGTAGCAGCGAGAGCTATGCACTTGCAAAAAACATTTTATACCACTACCCCTGTTTCAACACAAACTGGGCGCTGTAATATCAGGTGAGTTAAAGTGGTACAAGTCAAAAAGGCCTTAAATCTGCCTTGCAGTACACAAAGACAATTACACAACATACGGGTTATCGCTGCTGCCAAGAGGAAACAATCAATAAGGAGAGGCAACCCTAATTTGCTTAAGAGACACTGAAAGGAGGGCAGGCAATTTTGTACCCAAGATCTTAAAACAGGTTCATGGAGTTTAAAATACCCACGTAATTATTTGCCTTTAAGTATATATTTATTTGCATTAACAAAATACAAAGAGGTATTTTTAAGGGATTCTTGAAGTTTGTTGTATTTTTTCCAATGGCTGATCGCACATCCTTACCAGTATGATTTAACAAGATACTCTTCTTCTTCTGGCTGCCATCTGGTGCCACAGTAAGTTTCACTCGCAGAGTTTTGCTGGAACTAGGAGAATGGTTTACTGATGCATCAACTACCTCATAGATGGTATGAAGCAAGCTGGTAATATCCTATAGTTGGATTGAAACACAAAGAGATACGCTATTGTGAAAATGGTATGAAACCTACAGCTTTGATACTTATAACTATGTTAGCCTTGGGACTATTAAACTCTGAAATATCCTCAGAAATCACTGAATTTAAAAGAGCAGAACTTGCACAGACTCTTACAAGAAAGGATTCATTTCTCTTTTCTGTTAACCCCCATTTTTATTAATGTAGACTGTAATATAACGCACAGACACAGAAGGGAATGATTCAAGTGCATCCATATTCTTCTTCATCAAATGGCATAAGATTTATGAAAAGGGGCAAACCAGATCAAAACAATAATAAAAGCACAAGGTATTCAGGTTTCCCAAACTGTGAATCAGCAAAATTCTGTCCCGCCTTTTCTTTTTTTTGGTTTCAACAGAACCCAGGGATAACCATTCATACTGCACTAGACATAGAGTTCACATGACCCAAACAACTACAGTAATTGAAGAAAACCTCAGACATTAAAGTCCTACTACTTCTTGGGGTTTTTTTCTTGGGATAGTTAAATAGTTGATTATATAGAGGAAAACCAGTAAGAGAAGTGGCAGAACTGTAAACCCCCGATTTGGAAATAAATGACATCTGAATGTCGCTCTACCATATGCATATCGGGGTCTAGCTTTTTTTGTAAAATTCAAACCTGTTCTACATTTACATTTTTGAACAGCAGAGATTATTCAGTCAGGCCCATTACAGAACATTCTTCACACGTCTCTTTCTTTGAAGGCAAGGGGACGTGAACAAATGCTTACATGTGTGGCTGTATCAGAAAGAACACTAGCTAAATTCAATAAGCCAAGTGTTTCAAACAGGAGAAGCACTGTTTAGTAGCTGGTGATGCTCAAAGATGTCTCTGGTTGATCTAATCCAGCCAGGGTCAAATAGGGTACTCCCTTAAATTGCCAGGATGAAAAGGAGATCTCTTGATTCACTGTTTTTCCTTGAAGGGATTTCACCCAAATTGATCTTGGGCACCAACCTAAGGCCAAAGCATACTGATCCTTGCACGCAATAAAACATCCCATTCAACATATACCTGAGAATTTTTCCAAGCTGGTCTTCCTATTCCTTGATCTATCCTAGTACCTAAGCTCTTTCCAAATGCCGGAGAGCACAAAGGAAATCTAAATCATACTTTCTTAAGTATAACTGGGCCTGAGGATTAAGAGTCAGGTCTATAAAAATTCAAAACCTCTACCAAGTCTTCCTTTGCCCTTAACAATGGCAGCCGAAGTTTAGTATGCCTCAACAGGTCTCAGTACTTCAGTAGTCAATATACTACACGGTCCTCGTTATCTAACCAGCTTTAAAGGTGATGCAGAAATACTAATTTCTACTCACAGAGAATTTAGGGAAATACTGACCTTATGGGCCAGGACAGTAGATGATTTTCCAACTCAACAGGCAGAATGAATAACTAAATCCTAGGCAGTCCAGAGTTTGTCTTAACATTTACCCTCTCTAACTTTTCTGCATTCAGTGGAATTTCTCCATACTTGTGAGTTCAAGACAACATATTCATTAAAAAAGAGGTAAATTTTACTTCCCCACTGAAATATTTTTTTCTGCCATTTCCACAAGGGTCTCTGTATGTGGGCTGTTACTACCGTGTCAGTAGATGCTTTCCATCCTTTTGACAAGAACCACTGCCTAAAGCTTGAATGAGGGAGAGACTGCTCAGTGACACTCTGGTGGACACCTCACAGCTTTTTAATACATTTCATTTCTCACACTTCCACTCTAATTTGAAACCTAGCCAGACCTCTAAATAGGCACAGACATATCTGACAGCCAGCTTGAAGGGCTAGATTTTTATTTCATCTATGAGAAAAACCTAACCAAGCAATAAAATAAACAGACCAACAAACAAAACATATCTGTTGCTTTATACACCCTCCATAAATTATCTTCTAGGACCCTTGTGCTATAATCCTACACCTCAATAAGCCAAACCTTCCCATTCAGCAGAATACTCAAGCACCATATTTATTCTTACAGGCCCTCATACACTCAGCACTTTGGTGAATGGAGCCTTTCCCACACGTTCCTTAACAAGTGGTGGTTAGCCAACATGGCATCTATCCACACAAGGCTACTATCAAGAAGTTATTATCAACACTTTCATTCACAATAATCAGTCCCCCTTCCTTTTTTCATCTATGCCAGATGTTTGTACAAGCTCATCGTATTTTAACTTCGATAGGCAAAGACAAAACCTCTTTACTCCCACTGTCCTTTTACGTGACTTTTTCCCAGTGATGAGGTCTAACTTTCTAACTGGCACACAATCTGGCCCTTGTGTTCTGTAAGGGTCTTTCTCAACAAGCCACTTGACTCAGGAGTTTAAAAGCACTCCGAAACGTTGTGAAGGAAGGCCAGATGTAACGTTTGTGTGACACATACTTGGCAAGTCAGAAATACGTGCATGCATGTATCCATGAGGACAATTTACATCTCTCAGCCAAACAGGTCTGAATTAACCCAAATTAATGTCCAGGCTCCAAGCAGCTTAAGAGGCGGCACAGAGGCATCAGGACACTTTGTGGCCTTACGCTCTGCTGCCTGGGCATTTCGTTGCATGTTTAATACCCAGCTTCCTCCACAACAATCTGAACTGCTTTGTCTTCTGGCACTGAATGAACGCGGTCGTCAGACTGGATGTATACCAAGATCGAGGTTAGGGATATCCATAAGTAACCGCTTAATGCTTATGCTGATCTTTTAAATACCAACATCAACATTTTTTATTATAGGATTCATTTACTTGTGGTCCTCATTTAGGGTTGGAAATTCCAGCAGGCTGACAGCTCTGATTCGGTTAAACAAGTCTGCTTGGGTCATTCGCTGCTCTCTCATCTACCGAGGTCCTGGCCAAGAAGGTACCAGCTACAAGGCTCCTTGAACCTCCTGGTGCTTTCCAGTTATTGCTTCACAATTATAAAATACAAATTCCTGAGGCATTCCTGGTAGGAGTGGTCTTCGCCAACGAGTTTTGAATGGTGACTAAAACTACCTTCTTATAGCCCTTTTTTGGCAGCTAATATGGTAACGGCTTCTTGTCAAATTAGTAGCACTAGACCATTAAAATCTATGTTACAAAATTTGTATTTTACAGTTATGTCTATATTTACCCCCAAAAGAATTTTTGTCTTCCCGTAGCCTGCCAGGAGACTGAAGCAATTTATGTTCCCCTTGAAAGCTGTCCCACGGAACATTTTCTGCATTTAAAATCCTTAAAGAACTGCCTAAAACCATTGACACAGCTTCACCTTCTACACACCAGCTTCTGCATTTCACTGTCCTCAAGAAATTTAGCATCAAAGATCAAGAATAAAAGCTAGTTCCACTTTCCTCTCTTCTGGTACACCAGCCAGCACAGCATGTCTCAGAGACCACCTACCAAAAATCTAACTTTTCTGCACAATGGATTAGGATTTTTGTAAGTCACATAATTTACCAACTGCTTTGCTTAAGACTGCTTGGCACTTCCCGTACATTCCCCCCCACACTTCATCCCACATTTCTCTAACTTCCTCCCTTTTTACATGAAAAATATACAATAACAGATTTTTCAGTGCTTCCCCTTTTTCCAAAAATATGATTTGCTTGGGTTTTTTTAAACAAAATGTACTTTTAAACCATTTCTAGTTAAAAATCATTGTGGATTTTTAAATTACTATATTAAATGGGTAAAGAGAAATTAGAAATATAAAAAATAAAATAAAATAGAATAGAATAAAATAAAATAGAATAGAATAAAATAAAATAAAATAAAGTAAAATAAAATAAAATAAAGTAAAATAAAATAAAATAAAATAAAATAAAAATAAATTTCTCTCCTTTCTCTCCTTTGTAGCAAAGGGATTATATTAAGAGGGGAAGTAGCCTGCATGAATCTGCCTAACTTCTGAAGGGCTTCTAGTGTGCAGAATTTCTGCTGGGATAGCTAGTTTAATCAAGAAAAAAACCTGAAACTATGATATTTTTCCTCAAAGGGGAAAACAAATGCTTCCTGGGTAGTATCCAAACAGCCAGCACATGCCATACCCAGATTTGTGCCTTGCTTATTGAACGCTACAGTTGGTTTTTCCAGGGCTGAAGGATTTAACAGTGTTAATCTCTATGTTTTTCACATCCTATTTTGTCAAGCAGCTAATACAACAAAGTATATTAAAAAGAGCAACTTTAATAAATTGCCAGAAATACTTGCATTAGAAATACTAAAAAGCAAACAGTGAAGGCCACACACGTGTGCTGCACTCACACACGCATCCGCAGAATACTTTAGAGATCTCCAGTAGGAGATTAGCAGGAATTTAAAACATTCAGAGAAACTAATGGGTCTGCAAAAAAGAACAAGAGCAAATGGCACTGAAGCATTCTTCATTCTTTACAGAACTCATGTGACTGAGAAAGTTCCTATTCCAGGTATTAATTATATACTTCTAAGGATCATTAGTGGTAAAGGGATGACCCTATTTTTTCCAGTGTTAGCATAGCTTATCATCATAGGACTAGTTAGCAAATTAGAGATTCTGTAAAGGAAACTAAGAGGCTTTTCCAGTGGAATTAATTTCCCAAAATGAGACATTTGCACAAAAATAAAAAAAAAAAAATAAAGAAAACCCGCAAAACAAACAAATCTCAAACAACACAACAACACCACCACCACCACAACCAACCCCACTGAGCGTAATAACACTGAAAGAAAACATTCAGTATGATTCTTTGTAACTTGTCTAAGAGGCATGTTTTTGGCTTCCCTCAAAACTAAAAGAGAAAGTCAGATTTTCTCTTAATATTTCTCTCTGGCATAAAGGCACCAAATCTAATGGCCGAAATGATGTCTCCTCTGATACAGACAGACATTACTCCTCTGTCTGTTGGTTGCATTGCTGCTTCTATATCATGAGTTCATACAACGTTAACAAACACACGAAAAAACAGCAAATTTCAAGATAAGGGTCAGGCTGATGAACAGTAGCCCCAGAAAAGCCAGTATCCTTCCCCAAGACAAAGATTTGGTGCTGACTTCTGAATACAGAAATAACCTCAAACCTTTTCATCCATTACAGAGGATATGAGCAAAAATAACTAAAAAGGGAAAGAAAAAAAAAAAAAGAAAGGAAACGTAAGAGGAAAAATTGGGTATTTAATGTAAGATACAAAGAACATTTTTAGCATTAAAAATGCATGAAGAGAAATGTCAATATCAGTTCATTACCTTTCCCTCAGAAAAAGAAAAGTACAAATGTCTTATTTGTACTTTGTTTGTAGTCTGATTTTTACATACAGCAGGATGTTTTTATTGCAACATCACCTTTGTTTGATCACATACGTTTTTGAATCATTCTTATTTGGAACCTGAAAGGAGCTTCACTTGCTATCTACTGAACAACTAGTCTAGAAGAAATTCCCTTTTTTAACTCCTGACAAGCAACTTCCTTCTGTGCTTATTCCTGTGCAGTCTCTCACCAAAGAAACCCAATTTTCCAAGAAAGAGCTGATTGCAAAAAAAAAAAAAAAAAGCAAGCTAGTGTTTATGAAGTATAATTACATTCAGAGAGCTCAATATAAAACCTCACGGATCAAAACACATTAGTTCAATTATCCAAGTTTCAAGTCTGATTACAAATATTCGTGTGAAGATAATTACAGTGCAGCTGTCAGTTCTAAAAGGCCTGTAGTACATAATGAATTGTCCTCTTATGGCTTGTGGAATGAAGGGAAACATTATTAGCCAAGTTTTGTAATATACATATTAGAGCAGGAAAAGTTATCTCCCACTACACCAAAAGGACTGAAAAATGGTCGTCTTCTATGACAGAAAAAGCAGTAGTTCAATAACACACAGTAACGCTAATTTTATAATTTGCTATCCCAATAATTATGCTTTCATAATGGGTGTATCTCTTCAAGAAGCATGACTAGATCTGAATTTCTAATTATAAGGACTACGGAATAAGTCATACAGACTCTAGGAAGAAATCAAAGCACTATTAAGTTCTGAAGATGTTGTTAAGATCCAGAAAAAATTTCACCAAGATGGAATTTGAATGCTCTTGCAGTGATCTGTCATTGTGTGAAATCCAAGGGATATTTTATCCAGTAACTAAATCCATATCTTATTTACAATTTTCAAACATTCTAATGAAAAAAACATTTAGTCCGCTTGTAAAATTGCACCCCACCTACATGTCTCTTAGAAACTTATTTAACACTGCGTATTCCTTTGGACACTCTCTGGACATGAAGTCCATTGTTTTAAACACAATGACTTTGAATCAAATGAAATGAATGTGGGTGGGCAAGTCACTTCCTCTTCCAGCGTCTCACTTTTCCAACATGAAAAACAAGAATGATAAGGCTGACTTCTTTTTGTAAAGTACCTCAAGGTCTACAGATAGAAATCTGACTTAAGAAATTTCATCTCTCTGTTAAATCCGGCTATAAATCCAGGAGACATTAAAGTGAAATTTTCAAAGAAGGCGAAAAGTCCACGCTAAGCTTTTCTCACAAGAACACCGGACCTTTGTTTAGAAAAGCTGACCGGTTCTGAAAGCATTTTCATCAGCTCACTAAATGGCACTGGTAGAGATCAGCCCTCTTCCTTAGACTGCCCGTTCTGTCCCTGATCCAGCAATGTGCTTCACTTACTTTTAACTCAAAGCATGTGTTCTATTCATTTTAATTGAAACTATTCACACGTTTAACATTCACCATCATTACGCCCTTTGCTTGGATCAGGAGAAGAGCGGCTTAACAAATGACACTATCAAGCCCATTAAGTTGAACACCAGTCTCCCAGGGGCCAATAGAATAAGAAATTCTGTGTCATGTGAAGAGACTGAAATTCCTCTTTTGTAGCCAAGATGATCTATGAGCTGTTATCATTAGTCATTCTTGCATAAACAACTCTTAAATTGCATCTGCATTCAGCAGAAGACAACCAACAAGACAGATTGTACAAATGGCACTGGAACAGCTTGCGAAAGAAGTGTGTAACATAACTGGGAAACTCTGCAATGGTGCATACTACTTGTTTCTATCTTTGGTCACATGCAAAGAGCTGAAAATTATCAACCTATTTGGTCCCTTGGTTAAAAGAATTTTTTTTGGCACAGGTTCAAGCCTGAATATAGCAACCTCCAGACCTCAGAGCAGTATAATTTTCAATCCCTGCACAGATTTGGTTTCAGTTAAGCTGCAGTCTGCTCTTGTAGCAGGGAGAGGTAGACTTTGGCTGTAACATATTCTCTAAGTACAGTCAAATTAAGCTCTTTGGTGTACCACATAATCACAAATAATTATTGTATACATACTTAAAAGCATATTCTCGTTATGTTCAGCACATGGAACTCCCACTGACATTAATGGGAATTCCATGCCTGAATGTAAAGGACACCCATGTGTGTGGGTTCGGGTTTTGTGTGTTTTTCCCCTATTCTTTGAGAGTCACGATAATCTTGTAATGAAGACTTAGCCTTGGGTCTCCAACGATCTGGGTTCAATCTGCCACTAGGTTCTTGTGAGACTTCAGGCAAGTTATTTCATTTTTCTGGTCTCTGTTCCCCATACATTAACAAATACAACACTACTTCCCCACCCCCCATTCTCCTTGCCCTCTCTATATATCTCATCTTCCCATTTGAAACTCTGGACCTGGCCTGTAACTTTTCATCTGCTTATTCTCTTGCATGAGGGGCACAGATTTCTTTTGACTACTCAAAGCGCTATCAGAGTAGAGACAATGAAAAAAGCCTAGTAATGATGTTCACATACATGTTAAAAACCCTGAAAAACCACCACACTTGGCAATTTGTTCATAAATGGCAAAAGATATTTGCTTCAGTCTTCTAGGAAAAATTTCTGCCCTCATTTGGTGTCTAAGGCCACTATACTTTTGGTATTTACCCTATTCCTTTCAGTCAGTTCTTAGTAATTTCCACAGACACCAGTGTAAGAGTCAAGAGAGACAAAAACTGTCAATGTTCAGCTGATTATCTGAAGACATGGGAGCCAGAAAACACACCACACACAAAAATCAATGACAGCACATTGCAGTAAATCTCAGTAAAAGACATTCTTCTAGAAGAACTATCATTCAATCTGGATAGAAATAATTCTGAAAAAGGACTGTATTCTAATCTAGACATCCTCTTATTTGGCTTCTTATTCGCACAGGAAATATGACTTGAAGACATCCCGATAATAAAAAATACACACAGGTATGCTTTGACAGCCATTCACTATGGTCATCCAGCAAGTATTATCAATCTTATTTATACTTGGAGGGAGCAGGCAGAGATCAGCCTAATATTTATGAAAACAACAGAACAGTATAGTTAGTCCTACTGGAAAGAATGTCAGAAAGCAACCTTGCTATTTTGTTAGCTTAACTCTAAGAAGCAGGATAGAAGCCAGAACAATATACATTTGCAGGGGTTTATTTTGACAATGTGTTTAGTTGTTCGGTTGTTTCAGACATTTTTCCTCCTCAAATGCCATTACTATTTTTTAAAGGCTAATCCCAGATATTAAACAACAACCAGCTTAAGAAGTGGTACAGTACATCTGAAAACAGTAAACTGCTGGTGGGATTGTTTCTAGGAGGGAAGGGTCCATGGAAACTGCTGTTTAAGTTGGCAGGACACCTCTATTTCACAGAAGAAAAAAATGTTCCTGTTATAAAACACTTCTCTTGTTAGCAAACGCTGCACACAAAGGGGCAGCTGTACTTTGCTTACCTCACGTGTGACTCTTCCGTTGTTATCAAAGTCATACAGTGTGAAGGTCCATTCTTGCCTGTTATCTTCCTCTACAGACACATCACATTGCAATTCCTAAGAAACATGCAAAGAGCAGCTGATTA
The DNA here is from genome assembly GCF_963924245.1 of Chroicocephalus ridibundus. Classification (NCBI taxonomy): domain Eukaryota; kingdom Metazoa; phylum Chordata; class Aves; order Charadriiformes; family Laridae; genus Chroicocephalus; species Chroicocephalus ridibundus. The sequence continues at coordinate 79,396,661 of NC_086287.1, forward strand.
CCTAAAGCAAAAGGCCTGTTTGCAGAGCAGACTCTCCATGGAAGGAGGTTGCTTGCTTCCTTCCTTCCTTCCTCCCTCCCTGGCAGGAGGAAGCTTTCAGGATACGTCCCGGGGAGGCCTCTGTCCACCACACTGAAGGAGTCTCATCACAATCACAAGATAATGCTGACTCCCTTGGGCTAGACTTCGGGGAATCTGCAAGATGCTTTCTACTTCGTTGTAGAAAACACGTACAGGAAGGTACAAGGAAACTACTGCCTGAAGCTCTTGAAATATAATAAAATTTCCCACTAAAAAGTGAGAAAGAAAACTCTGCTTAACTCAGGAAGAGAAAGATAACAGAAATAGAGTGACAGAACGAGGCGGTACACCACAGTGCCAGGAGGAGTCATTAATACAAAGCGGACATATGGCACAAATCCCCACCAGCGCGACCTGTCCTTGACACAGATATTTGATACCCAAAGGTTGTCAGAATTAGTGCAGTACAGCATCACGACACCGAAGCTCCCGACATGGAACCCGCCTAGGAACTGGCAGGTAAGAACGACCTGGGAGCACTGCCTGGTCCTTATTTTACCTGCACTTTTGTTAGTGAGAGTGCGATCTGTGGAAAGCCTGAAAGAATCAATTTGTTATAGGGAAAAAAAATTCTCAAACCAAACCCAAGACTTCAGTCAAGAACAAAGGCTGCACTTTGACTGACTCCAGTCACCTGGGTGCAAATCGTTTGCTTTCTCTCAAGACCTGCGCAATCAAAATTATCCAGAGCCACAACAAGGCAAACCAGAAGAGTTACAGTGCAATTAAAATGAAAGCCACTGTACGCAAGTAAAATAAACAGCTCCAAATAGCTTCGGCATGATAGAGCTCAAAATACCTGGTTGATCTTCTGACTTGAAACCAATTCCCTACAGCAGTTCCCGGTCCCCCTGTCCCCTGCTGAGTTCAAAGGCAGGCTGCTCCCCGTTGCAGCAAGCCTGGCAGAGAGCTGCCAAGCGCCCCACACTCTACTGTGGAAACACAGTCTCACGTTACATAAACATTCCCGGCACCTTAAAAGCCAAATCACATCCACCTCAGATTTAGACCTCATGTCTCAACACTTGCATTTCTGATTCTTTTATACCTTTGAAACGTTTACCAATCTCTTAGCTCCTAGCTTACATAGCTGGAAAACTTTCATTTGTAGAACAAGGGGAAAAATATCAATACTTGGTTTCTTGCCACATATTAATACCTCCCTGTCCCACATTGCCTAACATAACATCTTTATGTGAGGATGTGCTCTGCTTAGTTAAGAGCCATGGCAACCTTCCCTGCATTAGTCACGGAGCCTAGTACCAAGTGCTAACCTTTATGGCATGCCAAGAACTACTTGGGAACAAACACAGACTTTGCTGGTACGGTAGAGTTCCAGCTACTCTGGCACCAACCATGTTGACAGGTGTCCTCCAACGTTCAAATATCAAGGCACTGTTAATTGCAATTTATCATCCCTTTCCTGTCTGCAAGCGTCTGCTACTCAAGGTAGAATATAAAATATGCCTAGAAAAAAGAGGTATCGCTGTGAAAAGACAGGAAAAGTCACCTCCCCCCAGAAGGCACGCAAGCACCTAGCAACACCTGAACTGCCTATGGGAAAGCTACCTCCTTTTAATCAGCCCTAAAACTGTAAAAAATAAATCATACTAGACTACTAAATCCGCTCGAGAGAAGGAAACGAACACTGGAGCCATGCTGCAAGGTGGCTGCATGGTCTTTTAAATAACAATTGAGGAACGAAAAGCTCATTACTGTGACAAGCTGACAGCACTGAAAGGCAGAAGTTTGCCACATCTGCTGGAGTGCAGAGAGATGAAAATTCGTGCTGTTTCTTGCCAGTACCAGAGTATCTTCCTCCTCACCAAGACGGACAACCCTCTAGCTGGATGACAGCATGTTTCAATACTCATATTTATTAAATCACTCCCTACATAAACAAAACCTGCCAACTACACACAATGTCTGGCAGTTTTATGATGTTTGTAAGTCTAGAAGGAAATAGACCATCAGACTCATTGCCCTCCAGGATCCTTCCCCTCCTGACATGTGATCGCATGGATTTCCCCTGTAGCAGGTCAGGGCTATTTCACTTTGGAGGCCCAGGCAGAGAAGACGGATGGTTATGGAAGCTTTCACAAACATCTTTTACACCAGTCAGATTTAACCAAGTGCAATAGTCCATGAAAGTCCATCTAAAGATTTGATAACGTGATAGCTGGCATAATAAATTGCTAATGAAAGAATCATAGATAAAGGGTTAAATCAAATGCCTCCTCCTACTGTACATTTCGTGTCCTACAGAGGAATGATCATCATTTGATCCTCTCCAAACCTGGAAATAAATCTCACTAATCACCTCATAAGGAGCACCAATAGTCAGACACTGACTTGACAATTCTGCTCCCGCCTGTACCCATTACAATTGTCGGGAGCTATATACCTGCATCAGCGGACACTATTTGGTCCATAGGTTATTTTTCTACCATAATTATGTCAGTACAGTGAAACTTTAAAATATAAAGGACTTACTTCAAATTTCAGTTGCTTCTTGGAACCTGTGCGTGTGTCACTTTCTTTTTCTGCTTTCTTTTCATCTCCACTGCAAACTCCATCTGTCTTCTCTGGAGGCAAAGCCACTGCGAAAAATATATTTAAGAAAAAACGCTCATAAGGAAATGTCAAAGCAGTCTCATATTTGCAAATCTGTCTTTATTTTTAGGGTGAAATTGATTTCAGCAAACTTGAATGAGAGGATCATTATACTTGATTTGCTTTTGTGTTCACTACACATCTGGGATAATTTCTGCAGACAATCTACCAACAGCTTTTGGTACACAGCCTCTCCTACAAACATCACTAGTCACAGGAAGTTCAAACACAGTATTATGAGAATATAAATCAGCAGAACTGTTACTGTAAATAAGTTGAATAATTTTGCAACATATTGAAAGTTTGTGACATATTGCAAAAACACACTGCATTCACCAGCAGTGAAGTAAGGAAGCAGAAGTCCTCATTCTGTTTCAATTTCCTTCTTCAAATACACACAAACATTACTGCCTTCTAAAAAGGTAAAGCTACCCGCCAAAAAGGTTAAGCTGCATTTTTTCAAGTATGTATAAAAAAGTATATTTTACCTAAGTTTCAAGTTAAAACATTTGCACTTGCATAATTCATTAGCACTCATAAAGAGAATCAATATTAACATCTATCAGATACATATCACAACATATCATAACATGCACCAGATATGGAACAAAAAGATAGATATACTTCTCCTGTGGATTAAAAGACAAATGCCCATGAACTTAATAGCTGTGCCTTTGGCTCCTGCAGAGGCACTCAGGCTTGCACATGATGTAACCCTCTATCTGAAGAAAATGAATCCTATATTCATTGTGAAAACATACAGATTTTTTAACCCTACCCTCAAATGTTTTAGATATGAATTTTTATACATCCACATACCTCTGCCAATAATGTTATACTCACACTTCATTAAACATAGCAGTAATCCTGACTATTCCCCAAAAAATAGAAGATATTGCGAGATTGTGGGTCTTAACGTCAGCATTTGTTCTCTTGCACTGCAGCATTTGCATTTACCCAAAGCCTTTATCCTAATGCTATGTAGGAACCATTTCTTGGGGATGCCCTTGTAAGTAATATCTCACGTAAGTGCCACTTCGACAAAGTCAGATTCCTCACAAAAAAAGGAGACCTGATCCTCTCCAGTTCAGGATGACCCATTTCAAACTGGGTTTACTCTGTAGCTCTCCTGTTGTTCGGCACTACTGAGGTGCCTCCCAAACGTTCTCCCAGGAAAGCAACTCACTAACATGCTAGAAATTAAGATATTGTATTAGCCATCTTTCAGTATTTTCTTTAACATTTAAAATTGGACAGTTAGCTAAAAAATAAAAAAACCTACCCTTACCATAGCTTTATACTCTCAGAAACTCCAAAAACTAAGATTTCTGCCGCAATATTCCCATTACTACAGTGCAGTACAACACATTTTCTAGTGTTACTTCTTTGTTCAAATTTAACACTACTGTCTTTCTTCTTTTTTTTGGTTTTCAAAATTGTGGTATACTAGAAAAGATTCTGGATGTGCAGGAAAGAAGGGGGAATGAGGTAGAAATCCTAACCTTTGGAATTTGCTGACTTTGTTGCTTATTTGCAGTTTTGATGTTATACTAACACGCGGTTCCCAACACGCACATGTAATTTGCATTGTACAAATGCAAGCAGGCATGGAGTTTATTAGACACATACTCACACACTGATACACTTTGATTTCTACTCCAAGCCACATTAGGATTCCCTACACTAAACACAGGCTAAGCAGGAAGGTCAGCTGAAGGAAGAGAAACCTCACTTCACAGCAGTTTCTTCCCTTGTCCTTTTAATCTGGTGTTATCAGATGAGCAGGGACTGCTTATTAGGAGGTTTTTGTATAGTGTTTATCATAATGAAGGCACATATAAAAATAAATACTACTTACAATAGAGAAATCTGAAGTATATCTGAAGAAGGGCCATTTGCTTTATACTCCCCCTTTGTCCATAAATACAACTCCATATTCCTGGAATTTGAAAGCTAAGGCCGCAGAAAGCCCTCCGTAAAACAAAAGTCAACATTTGGTGGTCTACCTTAGTCCAGCCTTGTTGTTTCATTCTATAATCACCAAGAAATGAAAAGGTAATGAGGGCCTTCATAACAAGGACAGTTACACTGACAATGGCTCTTCATAACTATTAAATATGCCGCTAGATTTTCAGTGGCTCATTTGTACCAGTGATGAGTTTCTCCCAGGAACAGTTCTAACTAAGCTGATAGAAACATTTGTATGAGGGGCTTTTGCAATCCCTCGCGATCTCACTCTAGGAAACATGAAATAAATGAAAGCTGGGCTGGTATGACCCCTCGCTTCGTTGGAACGGTGGACAACCAATTGAAAAAGAAATCCCCCCTTGTTATCACACATGCTTTTAAATGTATAAAGGTACATAATGGCCAAAAGACTTCTAAGTGGTCTTTTATCTGTTAAGGGGCAGCATCCCAAATGACACTGGCATGGCAAACAACATTAGGCTGAGAGCACTGAGGAGCAGATCCTGCACAAGGTGACTACTCCCTGCCCCAGTGCTCTTTTTGAGTTTTTCTGTAAAAATTAAGTGTGTTACAGAGCATTCTCTCCCAGCCACCACCGTGCTCTCGCACTGTGCTGAAAGCATCCCGCTGCCTGCTCCCATGGCAGGGGGTTGGAACTAGGTGATCTTTAAGGTCCCTTCCAACCCACACCATTCTATGTGCAAAGGAGCACCAGAACTCCCCAGCCCACATGGTGCCGCTGAGAGGAACGGCAGGGAGTTACCTTCTGGTGTCAGGAACAGCCCTTCCACTGGCACGTCTAATAACCTTTCTGGATGTAGAGTTTGTGTGTTCAGATAGGAAGCTTTCACTTTAATGTATAATTTATGTAACAGAGGAAAAAATGTGCTCTGACAAATTAGTCTTCTCGAAAAACAAGAGTTCAACTATTGGGGAAGGAGGGGATACATCTTGCAGTACACTCCTTGAGAGAGTTTAAATACCGTATGCCAGAAATTATCCTCTTTGAGCTTCGCTGACCTTTGATCTGAAGAACTCATTGGCCTTGCTGCTCTGGGGAATTATCCTTTGAAATCAGTTCCTCGTTTTGGAGCCCAGATGAAATGGGGAAATCTGGTGATCTCATCCTGATGTCAAGTTTCATTCAGCAAAGAAAAATAAAATCTAATCGGGGAAACTTTAAAGGGGAATACGGAGGTATTAAAATAATATTTACGAGTGATCAAATAATGTGTCTGTGCATATATCCTCGTGTGCCTTATCCAAAGCCAACAAACATTTAAAAATACATGCTGGAGTGAGACTGTTTTGTCTGAGAAGAGAAGTACAAGTGGTTTGGTATCTTGTTTCTATACTTAGTTTTGACTATTGACACGCGCTCAATTTCATGAAGGATACAAACACATGCTGAAGCTACTTATAAATAAAATAAGAATGTCTGCTTGGGACAGTTAAAACTGGCAGCCTATAAACAGAGATCCACCAGTGAGCCGCATGCCAAGGTTCAGATATATTCACAATGTGAACTTCCTTTCAGCTCTGCCAATGATATTAAACTAGACCAGACAAGATAGCTATCTCAAAGGAGCGCGGAGAATTAATAGACTTGTGTTTCCAAAGTCTAGGCCATCAGAAATAGGTCCACATACAATATATCATCTGTGCAAAAATACTTATTTACCTCCCCACTCAGATAACAAGTCCTGACAAAGAGAATGCGCTACATAGACGAATACACAGAGAAACCTACCCTTGTTGTGGGAATCCACAACTGGAGGGGGAAAAAAAAAAAGTATATTTATTGCTTCTCATGGGAATAACCATATGCTCTCAAAAACAATGTTCCCTACAGAATGTTTCATGAACTGAAATACTGCATATGTTTTCTTTATGATGTTCTCTTTTCTTGTTCATTATTAATGGTCTTGTATTCACTTCTATAACCTTAAGACACTATAAAAATGCGTCTGGACAATATTTGAAATTGGAAAGACAATAAAGGAAAAATATTAACTTGGAAAAATTGTGAAATACCATTCTTTCATGAAAAACAAACTGACTGGCTTAAGTGTACTAGCAGATGTTTCTCTCTAAGATTGTTAATTACTACCACCCAATTGCTCGTAATTGAGGCGGGGGAGGAAGAGAAGAGAATGAACACTAGTTTAAAGGTATTAAGACTCATCCCTGAAGAATTAAGTCTTTTTTCTCAGAGGTTTATTCATTCCTAAAAAAAGAAGGGGTAATAATTCCAAATGCTCCTTAGGAATCACCAAAAAATCCCAGAAATGAGGTAAAACTGGTTGCTGTGCTGCGTGTATTGAACAAGCATACAATACGAAGCTTCAGACATCCAAACCATTCTTCGCTGACCTCCATCCTGCATCTGAGAATAAGGGGGAAAAAACAGAGAGCCAAAATGGAGCTGCCATCCAGTTGAAAAGTGACTGTTTAAACTTTCACCCTCACTCAGGTGGCTTGTCATTTCATACTTCTCAAAGCCTCATTCAAGGAAAGCACCACGCTCTTTAATAAACAGTCTTCCTTCTCAAAGTAAGGACAGTTTCACTCTGTTTTTCAACTGTACTTAGCATTTTAGTCAGATGGATTAAGAGGATCTTGTGGCCAGAAACAGAAAAGGATGCAACTCTGATGAATGTTCAGGTCTAAGTTACAGCTACCAAGTCCAAATTTGCACAGCAGTTAGGAGAACTCAGGCTAACTATAACCAACTTCAGAGCCTCTTTGGGATGACAGCCATTCTGAAAGGTATGTGATGGATCACAGGGTCTTAACTCAGAGAGCAGAACTATGGGAGAAGCTATGCAATTCCACAGTGATAAATTATGACTGGACATTGACATTATCTCAACATCAGGGTCATTACTGTGTAATTTTTGAGAGAAAGCAGAGTAAAGGTAAAATTGGAGAATTGACAAAAATGCCACCTCTGAAAGTCAGCATCTGGCATACATGAAACCAAACCCTTTGAAGTGAAATATTATTAGCCTGCCCCTCAAGTCGGATAGACCAGATTCCACATCAATTCTTTAAAACTACGACTAGAAACAAAGGGACAGAATTATCTGTACATGGAGAAAAACAACAAGCCACACACTAGAACCTGAGACTTATGGGGGAGTAGGATAAAAGGAAAATAAAAATTGCATAGATATATGAAGACAAAGAGATGAAGTCATAAGCACTTCTGTAACAGCTCAAATTGAACTTCAGTAGCAATATTTGACTGGCAGAATTGAGTGTCAAAGAGCTGGTCCAACCAAGCTCAGCAGTAAATTCCTACTGACGTCAATAGGGTAAGGGCTTCACTTCCAATTTACAGATCTAGCAGACGCAACAGAACTTAAAGTCAGAAACTATGAGGACCAAAGGGACAGAAAGAGAATTAATTTTGTTATTTTTCCTGAAGTCTCTGATGTCTAAATTATCTGGTTCTGTCAACATTTTTTTCATTGCAAATCAGGTTTGACAAACATAACTGACATTCTTTGCTGACTGCACGACAACAACCAGAGCAATAATAACTGTGTTTCAAAGTCCAAATTGAGAAGTCATCCTTTAATCAACATTTGCATTCACATTCAGATTTCACTTTTAAGTTCTCCTGGAGGCCATGGATTAAGAAATATCACCCCCATTAAGCACACATTTTGTTTTTTTTTTCCATAGAGTTGATTGAAATACATCCCCGATAGAGATAACTTTGCTTAAGCAGGGGTGCTCTTCTCCAGTAGCAAATGAACGTAGGCAGAGCAGGACCAGGAAGGGAGTAACATTCCTGTTCCACAGCCACCAGAATAAGCGTGTAGAAAAACAGGCTCGCCCTGGATCAGTGCCAAAAGCGTGTATTCAACTTTCTCTGGCTGAAAGCTGAAGCTGATGAATTAGACACACCCTTCAAAACAACAAAGATCAAGCTGCCTTCTCTGAAACTTACTGTAGGGAAATTAATTGTCCATTTTAAGTGCAGAGGGACAAGTCAAAACCAATTTAGCAAGAGCCGTACTAGTGGTGCTTTGTACTAGTCTGGGATGGGTACTTCAGTCTGAAGTATGGAGAGAAGTCACGTTCTTCTATTTCACCGTTTCCTGTTGATGGTCACAATACAAATTAAAGGTTGAATTGCACACCATGGAGTGGAAAAAAAAAAAGATTCATGATGTCACAAGACATATTGCCAGCACCCGAGCAGGGGGAGACAGTTAGGCACAGATCAGAGGGGTAGTGAGTCAGACCATGTGATGGTTTGCAAAAAAAACCCAACAAAAATAGACAACCAAAATATGTGTTAATCATTCAGGCATCAGATAATGATTCTAACTGACAAGTCACTGCTAGGACACTGGGGAATTGCTAAACTGAAATTTACTTAAATGTTCAGTCAACATTTTCTCTCCTGAATAAAAAATAGTCAAACTTACAGGTCTGTGCAACACCACCTCCCTGAAAGCTTCAATTCCTTTTGCCAACCCCAATAATTTGACATATGTAAGCAGAAGTATTTCCAAGTCTTGATACAGAGTCACTGGTTTCTATCTAGGTCTGGCGCCTTTTTTTTGGCTGCTGGGTTTTGGGGGAAAAAATTTTACTATCTCCTTAGGAAAAAAAGATTTGCACTAAAGATGCAGATACAAAGGACAATACGGTTTCTCTCTGCTAGCTAGGGTGTAACTCATACATGCTTAAACACTAAACCTAGATTTCTCACACTCCCGCTGCAGTGAGTTTGCTGAAGGGAGGGAGTTTGCTGAATTTTGCCAGATTATGATTCCCTTTTCCAATTAGTTCCCCAACTGGCTGTATTTCATCAACAGCAACTGCCAGATTAAATGCCTTACTTGACCATCTTCACCCAATACACTTTGATGTTCAGTTCTCAAACTTCAAAATACCTTTTGGATGAAGATCAGACAGCACTAAACAGAATTACTAATTAATTAAGCAAAGTTAAATTTTAAACACTGTTTGTTGTGTTAGCCAAAAGCCTGAACAGAACAGTCTTTTTTTTTCCCTTCCTCATCGGAGATCAAAGAAGATCATTTCTCCCTCCCCTCCCCTATCTTAAAAAAAAGGGGGGGGGAGGGGGGGGCAGAATCTCCATAAGCTTTGGTCAGAATAGTTCGGATGATACCTGTAGCAGCAAGATTTGTGTTTGACCAGTGAGCATATCAAAAGCCACATTAAGAGAACGCAATCTGCTGTAACTATCTGTATCATTTAACATGGGTAAGTACTTAAGTGAAAACTGTCATTGTCACATGGACCACTTACCACTTTCTAACAGCATTATGTGTCCCTGGAGCTCTAAATGGGCCTGCAAAGCGTTGAATTCTGTTGCTGAACAGTGACAGATGGGGACACCAACTGATCATTTGTGACTTAAAGCAAAAGAAGAAAGACCTCTCTTCTCTGAAGATGGCCGTACACTGATTTTGGTTAGTAACTGCTAACAATTTTGCTTTTTAAAAATCCCTTACCAGTGTAAGTTGCAGATCTGCGTGTTCACATAGGATTTTCTATCTGAGATTTTCTTTGTCTCTTTGGATTTTTTTCCCCCTGAGACTCACAAGGGAAGAAAAAGAAGAAAAAAACCCAGCCACTACATAACCCTTTATTCAAATGAAGGCTGAGTAGGTAGTGTTATTAATAATGTAGGCTTTGATATCAACTCACTCCCATCTAACTTAGATGTTCAATGGAAAAATCGTGTTTTCACCACCTTTGCTATGATAACGGGGCTTCTAAAGGTATATGAACTGTAATATTCATCTCATCAGAATTGTTTCCCATGAGGAAGAATGTCACTCTGACCCTCACAAAGATGGCCTTTTATAGAGAGCAATGTTTTGGACCTGTACTGCAACATTATTTGGGCTGTGATGAATCAGTTGCATGTCTGACAACTCTCTCATAGTTAATATTCAGTAGCATGTTCAGTGTTCCCATCCTCAGAGCCATAGATGTTACTCTGAGAGGTGGGAGAGAATGGAGGACAACTAAAAAGCAATACAGTGACCAACAGTCCAGCATATACCCGTGCATGTACAAGCATACATCTCTTTCCCTTTTCATATTCATACATGGGTGAGGAATGGTACTGAGGTGATACATCACATACTGCAAAACATGCAGAGAAATAAAATTCATCAAGGCTTGAACAACCTTATTTAAAGTCTAGAGAGCACACAGGATCTCACCACAAGAAATGACTCCCACAGAGCAAACACAGGTAACTGCTCACTGTTTTTAGTAAGTATAGTACAGCCTAAAGACCACAACCAGAGATGGAAGCCCACTGTGCTACGTACTGCTCACAATGCAGAAGAGGAGACAGTTTGGAGCGTGCTTACAGGAGAAGCCAGACCTTCTTACTGCCCTAGAGACCCCATGTGTTTCGCAACTCAAGATTCAGCTTCCCACTTTGAGCTACCCCTTTGGTGGAAAACCCTGCAATATCCTCCTGGACAGGGCCACTGTGAAGTTTTGTTCAAATGCAGCTTCTTGCAATCTGGGCAGCAATCCCTACTGCAGGGCAGGCGGGTGGGTGCCCAGCGTGGCTCCCAAGGGTCCTGCATGGGCACGGAGCTGGACACGGAGCCGTCTTCATCTGAATACTGCTTTGCCAAGAATATCCTTCCACACCTGGATGGCTCCACTCTCTGTAGAGGCTCATTAAAGTAACAAACCAAGGGTCTGCAGCACCACACTGCAACTTCATGCTGCCAAATCCTTAAGAGGGACTCCAACTCCCTCCTAAATAAATCTCTTGTGGATGGAGCTCAGGGCTGCCTTGGCTCCCCTCGGCCACTGCTGGCTGGTGCTGAGCCCAGCGCGCTGCCCCGGCTGCAGGGCACAGCAAAAACCCTCCGCTCCTCCGGAGCCCTGTGAAAATTCCTCGGGTAGCAGCTCTTTTACTTCTGGATATTTTGTTTTACAACTATTCCTTTCCTCTCTTTTTGTTACCTTTATAGTTTTAAATCCTTTTCGGTACAAAGTTGGGCACTTTGTATGACATATTTTACTGGTGAAAAGACCTGGATTTCTGGATCAGATTTCTAAAGCAAGAAAAAACTGATTACTGGTATTTTTATTTTTTTGGTAGGTTGGGGGTTGGGACTTTCCATCTAACAAGAGCAGCTGGACCTCGAGCTCTTTCAAGAGCACAAATGTTGCTTCAGGTTCATTTCCACAACCCCATAGTGCTGCATTTATTATTTGCTTTTACTCACAAACTAGTTGCGGTTACCAAAAAAAAAACACTCTTCCAAACAAATGACATTTTATCTTTTTCTCCACAGGAGAATAAGGTTGACTGCTACTTGTGCTTTGAGGTTTGGATATGATTGAGATGAAACATCTGTTAAGAAAAAAGGTGTGGGAGGGACTTTTTTCTGCTAAAAATATCATGCCTTTTTTTTTTCCACCAAACTTGAAACATGTGATGAAATTCAACTTTTAAAATATAACCCTGGAGCTACTTGAAACTATAAAAGTCTCCTCAGTATCTGAGGCAAGTCAGAATTTCCACTGTTCAAGCTGGGCTTTTATGAAGAGCAGACTTTAGAAAAAGCTGTAATCTGTCTAGGTAACAAAGGGCACTTGTTCTGCCTGGTGAGGTAAAACTTTGGGTTTCTGTAGCTACTGCAGCAGAAGTGGAGTTGAAGCACACAAAAGCACCCTGACTGATACACACTTTGAATTTGGAATAGCAACTGGCAAAAGCAATATGCTTGTCACTGAAATTGCCTCCCTCAGTCTGCATGTACACGCTTGTGTATTTGTAAGGTTCGGCAGGATAACAGGTTGTTGTGCCTAAACTATCCAGCCTGAAGGTTCACGCATCTATCTCGTTTTACACCCATCTAGCCGCCTATATAAAACAATGGCTCCTAAATTCAATCCCAGAAATGCCAGAACTATTTAATCCTGTCATAAACTGTATCCTCACATAAGACACTCTGGGATATGAAATCCCTACGGGTAGGAGAGCAGGGCCTTACAGGAGCACGCACGTGGGATCTAAACAAAAGCCGACTGCAGAAGGCTACCAAAGACCCAGCAAAGGGAGCACTCAAACTCGGTTGCCTGGCTGTGTCAAGGTCAAGTCAAACACAAGAGAACCAGCAACTTGAGGAATATTCGGGAGTTGCAGCAGGACATATTGCCTGTTAAATGCAGCATTCAAGGGTTCTACAAATGAATGTAAAGTTTCATGTAAAGGCAAGGGATTTGAAACAAATATATTGTCTTCTGAAATAGCGTAGGCCAAAACTTCTTTCAATTACAAGAGTACAAAACTGGAATAATTCCATGAACACCAGCATGAGAGTATTATCTGGCCCCAAATCTTTGCCTGGAAATATGCTCTAGTTTCACATGGATTAAAAAAAAAAAAAAAAAAAGAAAAAAAAAAGAAAGAGAGAGTCACAAGAGAGTCAGAGAAGAATGGCATTTTGACTCACTTTTCAAAAACATGTTTAATAAAACCTCCACGAACTGTGGTCAAAGCTACAAGAAAAATAACTGGTAATAATCGTTGCTGGGAAATTAAAAGTAGAAAAGGACCTTTGTTCTTGAAGTAGAATAAATGAAACCACTGGTATTCATCATGTTTCCAGAGAGATTGTTTTCAAACTCCTGACTTGTTCCCATATTTCATTCTTTGTTCTTGGTGGTGGATGTCCTGGGGCAAAGTTCAAGTGCATTTTTATCCTGCAGCACACGTACAGTAATGCAGCTTTATCTCTGTACCGTCCACTAGACCAGCTCTCTCCCAGAGACATGCCTGAGTCCATCAGCTTGGCAAGGTGTATCTGATGGTCGACGCTGCCTCCTAGATTAGTCACCACTGCAGAGGCAGGAGAGCAGGGCAGGAAGAGAGATGTGACCGGCTGTAACCCAGCCATCTCGGACGGTGGCAAGGGTTTGAGGGGTGCACCCACACGGCGGGCAGCCAGCGCAGAGCTGTGCACCAGCCTGCATTCCTGTGCGCTCAGTGTGACTGTCACCCGGCCTGAGCTGGACGAACAGCTCACCCAGATGTGCCTACACACGCTTCAGTTCCTTCCTCCTCTGAATCACAACATCGACGGCCGAAGGGAAACACCAAAGACCAAGACTGATTAGTCTTTCAAACTCTTTCAAACCTCATGGACAGAGCATCAGCCTCATGTCACTGGCAGCCACTTCTTGTCCCTATTTCAGTCACACTACACAGTAGCTTCCCTCGGGCTTCACTCACCGGTGTGAGCAACCAGTTAGGTTCCATGGTCTGCTGCCTAAGCACCACCGTGATGCTTTGCCTTCAGGATGCGGAAGGCAAATGCAAGAGCCCTCCTCCCTCTGATGAGATCTCCCTAAGTTATGCACTTTTGCACTTTGGTTGCCCTGCTTCCCACACACACCCTGATCGTCTGCCTCTTACGTGCTACAAAAGAAGCAGCTTGAGAGACCTGTAGTCATAGGTTTTCAACAGCTATATCCACAGGTGACTCTTTGCCTCCTAGCAGACTAGTTCAAGACTACCCCAGATGTGAGAGTAAATTAATATTCTTACTGTTAATTGATTATTTTTTAATGACCGCTAGGAAAGAGCATTAGCTTCTCTGTGAAAGAAGGAAAAGTTGCCCATCTTAGGTAGAAGGAAAGAGTATGGAAAAACAATATTGTTATAAATACCAAGCATGCACATAATATTAAAGCTTTCCATGTTTAAGGTGTTCATAATGATCAACTCCATGCTTTTTTGAGGTGCTTGTTCACTTCCCTTTTCATTACCTCAGTTTTCTACTGAAATGCTTTTTATACACTACACACAATGAAATTAACATTTGGCTTTCTTCAGCCATCATGAAGAATAGAGACCACTTGTAAGTTTGGAAGGTTTTCTTGTGTATTGTACTTTGAAACGCTCTCTCTCTCATACTGGAAGGGACAGACATAGATGTAGGAAATCCCAGGCTCTGTTCTGAGCTTTGCTATTGTGTCCCTGAACCAAACATGCAACTTGCTTGTGTTCAGGCGTGACAACTTTCCAGCAGCATAGAATGACCTGAATACAGAGATCAATGTGAAGCTATTACTTAAAGCAGGTATGATCTTCCCAGTCCAATGCAGAGGATTAATAATCCAGAACAAAACTCTCAAACCCTAGACAAAACACATACTCTATCAAAAACCGCTAGGAGCTGGTGGGTTGTCAGCTGAAGAGAGAGATACCCTGCACGCAGGGAACAAGCTCAGCACGGGCAGCAGAGCACAAACCCTCCGCACTGCAGTGGCTCAGTGTGAGGAGGAAAAGCTCACCCTCTGAGGTGACATAACAGCCCACTTTTCACTGCCTTTCTGTGCTCTGCTTGCCAACATGGGTGGGAGCCATTAGACAGTGTAAAGGACCATTTGGAAACACCTGGAGACCACTAACTCATTACACACAGGCCATGGACAACCATTGGATGGCAACACTCTTTCATCACTACTGACCTGGCTGCACTTGAAACAGCAGCTCTAGAAGTAAAAGCTTCTGATCCAAATACCAACCCCCCTCAACTGGAACAGCTAATGTTAAGAAACACTTGTACAATTTTACTTCCCCCCCCCCCCCCCCCCCGCCTTAAAGTGCCTTATGCCATAAGATTTTCCTCCCACTCATGGCAAACAGCCTACCTGCTTCTTATAATTTCCTGGATCTGTATATGACCACAGGAAAACTTCTGCTAATCCTACCAGTCTCATGTTCTTTGGTGACTTTTATTCTAACTGCCAAACTAAGCAGTTTTCTCTTGGCACTCTCCACTGCTCCTTTTTTTCCCCCCTCGTGTTCTTTGGTACTCCTTCCAATTCACAGTAACCAGCTTATCAGCTTCCAGCCTCGGCAGGGAGTAGCTGTTTGTCAGATAATGGCGACTGCTGCCCGTGGGTCACCCTGAAGCTGAAGATATTTTTCACAGTTGTTTCATGTCACATGAAAAGGGTACAGCAGAAACCTCTCGATAGCCGAAAAAAAATACAGGCAATGAGCAAGCGATCACCAGTCTGCAGTGATCACATAACCTATACTCGTCCATAGCAAATCGATGGTAAGGGTGTAGGACTGGCAACAAGTCATTAAAACACACAACATCCCAGAAGGCTGACCACTAGAGCACTTTTAAAGTAGAATTATTCGCACTCTGTTTGCAGTGTCAGGGATGAACAGATATTTGGTTTAAGAACATGACAGGGAAGGGACCTTCATTTTCCGCAAAGCACCAAGCCTGCATCAATAGTACTAGGTAGGTAATACCAACGGTGCTGAGATAAAGCAACTTTGCCTGCGTGCAAGATGCAATCCATGTATTTTCTATAAATACACTGGCATTTCACGTACATAATACATAGAATATTATTTAAGCTTTAGAAAATAAATGAAATAACCATCATAACTGAAGGCATTAACTAGAAATGAGCACGCAGTTTGAAATAATTGCCTTTTGTTACCCATTCATAGCTCAGCCTAGCACAATACATGAATTTATTACAGCTAAGACATTATCAAAGTGTGGTAAAAAGTGTCTTATAGGCAAACAGAAGGTTAGTTAAAACTAATTAAAATGCTTGTTCAAGTTTTCCTCTGCTGAGAAGTTTATAAAAAATTTGGGCCCAAGTACCACACCTTGCCATCCTTCCTCTGAGTTGACAACCCAGCAGATATTCTTCTAGTCATACTAGTAACATCTTGAAAAACATATAGCAATATTAAAAATAGAATGAATTATTTTTCTGCTTTGATGAATACAGCATGCCTTGCTTGAAGGTTTAGAAATTCCGTCACGTCTTGTAAATGTGTGAACAGTGCTATAGGTAGCTCTTTTACAGATATGATAGACTTTTTTTTCAGCAACAACATATGCTTTGCACTCTGCTGGAGAGGTCTCTAATACTTATGGGCAAGAAGATGACCTAGTACCAGATGAAGGAACATCTTACATTGTCAAGGGATTTGGATACATCTGGTTTGGGAAACATATAAAAAAAATGGGTTTCTTGATTCAGGTCAAGCTCTGTCACTACTTTCATCAGGACTTTGGATATCATGTTCAGATAAGGCAACAGGAAGGCTTGGATCTTCTCCAGTCTTCTGTTGAGAGAATAATAATCAAGACATCACCCTCAGCTGACAAATGAAACGGGGAACAGATTGCTATCAGCATAAGAGACAGCTCCTCTGACAGGCACAGGACAAGATTGATCTCACAGAGATGCAAGATTTCTGGTTTGTAGAAACACTTAACTCATACTTTTCATGAGAACGGTGACATGAGAGATCACATTATCACATAACTAATTGGGGTGACAGGTTGGGTGTCTCCTGAGTTTAAGGACTTCACCTTGAACTCCAAAAGGCAGCTGAAGGAGACTGACAGCTATAACCCACTGGGCTCTAAAGGGCTCGTATTGAGACAAGTAGGATATTGCCTCATTGCCATAATCAGTCTGTGTCAGAGGGAGACTTTCCTGCTTCTGCTTCAGATATCACAAGCAGGGAGAAAACAGGCTGCTTTGAAAAGCTTCTAAATAGTCAGGTAATAAGACAGAGGAACCCCAGTTCACTTCCTAAAGACGTGGAGCGGTCAAGAAAACCCTCCTGGTCTACAGGTTGTAGCTGTGAAAATTTCCCAAAACGTCCAGGGAAAGGAGGTAAAAAAATTCTGGAAAACAAGAGCAGGACTGTTGAATGATGCATTTAAAAGCTTGCTTGTGCCTTGAAGAGCAGAGAGAGATATCTTTCTAATAGCAGATATCTTTCTGAACCACCTGCATGTCTCCATGATGGAAGAGTGACTTGCTGTTTCATGCTACATTCAATTCCTGCCTGCCATTTTAGCTTCCCCACTGATATTACATGAAAAATACCTCCTAATGTATGTGCTAGTTTTTTGACTTCTTCCAGAACCACCTCCAGTCATTCAGTTCTACTATTCTATAGCAGGACAAGGAAGAGAAATTTCAAGCTCTTTTATCCTAGAGATGAAGAGTAATGAAGCACACGCTTCCTGTGCAGAAACTGTTGGACAAGAAAGTTCAAGCACAAGAAGTTTGTACACAGCCACAGCAGACTGCACAAGTACTTAAAGTTGCAAATGAATCCACTACAGAACCTATATCCAGCATGCCCAATTGCTGAGTTACTAATGAAAGAGAAAGACAGGAAACAGAGTAATATAGAGAAGAGACTGAGGTTTCCATTGATATCTCTTATCTAAGGAAATCACTGACCATGTAAGAGAAAACCCAAAAATTTCAATTTAGTTACTTGCCAGCACAAAATCAAAGGCAGGTGCTGGACATAATAGACAATACTGGTCAAACTGTTTCTTTCTGCACAGCACTCAGTAAACAGAGTCGCCACTATTGAGTTCTAACCTCTTGTCATGCAGCAACATTGAGTCAACAATCCGCTCTCATGGCTTAATGCTTTTGATGTTTACTTTGTTCTTTCTATAGTTCAAAAGAAAGCACTAATGCACCAGTCCTCTTACCAAATACAATCTTAATCCCAGAATCCCGAGCCTTTTGCTGTTGGCCAGTTAAGTCTGTTAAGACGAAAGGATTTGATCAAGCTTTACATAACAACATAGAAGTTAAATCCAGCAAAGAGAGTTCCTTTTATCTGTACTTCTCAGATGGCTAAGAGGGGGGAAAAAAAGAGAGGGAGGGAAAAAAAAAGGTAATGAACTTGGCTATGTAAAACAAAATAAAGAATTCAATTATTTCTCTTACTGCCACTTTGTCTTTTCAGTGAGAGTCTTCCATAGAACTCAGATTTATTCTCCAATAAAGTCTCTGAGTGCGAAGGCTGTAACTTTCCCCTAACACAGAAGAATTGTGGCACCTGCTGTGCTTTTTTGCAAATCTGAGAAGTGTTTCTTTTTCATTTTTTTTTCCATCCCTATGGTGCATTTATGAAGACAGAACACAGTTCATTGATTAGACACTTGCCTGGTACTTAGAAGAGCTGGTCTCAAGTCTTTGTCTTGCCGTTCATGCCCTTTGGGAGCTTTGCCCAACCAACCATGTTTCAGTGGGTTACAGCTCCCTATCTCTAAAACTAGTTATCAGTGATGTTGATGTTATCTTATGACACATGAATGTATAAACTTGCAACGTGCATTACACCAGTACATATGTAAAGATTGTGAGGTAGTAAAATAAAAGCAGAACAACTATTTTAGATGGAAAGATTAATATACTTTCTAGAATATTAATTAATTACATTTTCACACAAAACATTTCTATGCAGAAAAGAGTTACAACAGTGGTCATCGTGTACCTAAGCCAGACAATTCAAGCTGTGCCCTAACAAAGGTCTCAAATGATGTTTCAGCTTCGCTTTACGTTAATATCACAATTTTATACTAGTACTATCACAATCGTCCAAAAATATTATGCCAGTAAAAAGCACAAAGTTATACAAAAAGGGCGAAAGCATCCTGTTTTACCACAATGCTTCTAGTATCGTCTGTTAATCATAAGATTTTAAATATCCCATTCAAGAGGGAAGCGGCTAACACTGTCCCCCAGCATGGAGAGCAAAGCCTGGAGATCTGAGAGCCAAAGGGATGAGGACCGAGCCTTGGCGATCCACACGCATTTGCCTGAGCACCAGGTGGGAAGAGTTACCTGCCTCCCACCTGGAAAGATGCCACAGAACAGCTCTTCCCTAGTGGCAGGACACAAAGAAAGGACCACCTGCCGGTACCTAAATCTTGTCTTTGCTACTTAGCTACTTTGTAAGAAATGAGACACATCAGAAGTAATAATGTAAAACTGCTGAAAGACTGAAATTACAGTAGCCTAAAAGGTTTTACACTCTAATAAAAACAATCCTGCTGCTGACTACTTTGGAAATATTATCTATTAGATATTATGTTTGCTATGCAAGACAATTCTGCACAACAAAGTAAGAAATAATTAGAGGCAAGAAAAGGTAGAATGAGACACAGAAAAATGAAATTATTCACCTCACTGACATTTAATATCCTGTGTTATGTAGCTTCTCCTATAATTCAGAGAATGAAAAAGCCACCCTTTATTAGAGTTATATGCTACTATAAGCAGAAAGGAAAATGGTGGTGAAGTTAAATATTGAAACATTCTTAACAAACACTGACTCCATCATGGCAAGTATATCTTGCTTTTTTGTTTAACAGTAGCCTACACGCGCTAGCTGAAATTGAACTCCTACGTTACAGGGACATATGAGGCAATATTCTTTGTAAACTAAAGACATGACAGAAACATGGGGTCCAAGAAACCCAGTATATTAACACATTTCACAGGTAAGGAACTGTAAGACGGACATTCTTAACATAGAGAATCTTTCAAGTTCTGTTTAGACAGAAGTCTCTACCACCAGAAACAAATGACTGGATTACAAAACAACAAAACTTTCTAAGTTAAGTTTGACATGGTTCGTTGCTCTAAATAAGTTGGGCATATTGTTTCCACTAGCCTATAACATAAATCTAGCACACAGCCCATGCAACCACTTGTTATACTAGAGCGTTTCCTAGAGAGTTTCACAAGTCTCATTTCCTTGTTTTTTAAAAAGAATGAGCAACAATGCCCTCAAATTAATCTCTTCTGTTCATCAACCCCCACTTGCCCAACTGAAGTTCAAGGTACTTCAGATGTGTTCTCTGGCACGCAGGATACAGACTCAAGGACCCCAAAGGCCCTTCCCACCAGAACAACGATGCCATCTCCCACTGCAAGGAGAGGCCTGATCACAGCTGAAGAGATTAAATGAGCCTGGGAAAGAAGTTATCTAGGGCATTAATGATTACATTCATATTAAAGAGAAATGTATTAAGTAAGAGTCTCTGGTCTTTATTAGAAATTAAAGCAGGAGTTTCTAAGCCCAGTTTGTGCAACACAGAAGGATGTGCAGCGTTTCACAAAGCCCAGTGCTAGTGATTGCATTTACCACCTCTGCTGGGGACAGTGACACTCACTACTGCTACCAATGCCAAGAGAAGTACCTGGAAAAAAAATGTGAGACCCTGAATTAAAACACTTGGTCCCTATGATACAACTGTGTGACTTTTTTTGATACTAGGAGGACAGTGGTAGAAGATACAGAAATAATACCATATTCCCATCTTAACAGTTTTGCCAGGCAAATGACACATCAGTATATCAAGAAATGCACTTTCATATATGCATTCTCACAGACTTGTTCACTGACATAATATTAACCAAGAAATTTTGTTCTTTAAATACCTTCTAGATGAAAGTGTTCATCACCAATAGTGTCTCTGTAGCCTTCCCCAGACAAATCCTGTTTAAAAAAAAAAATAAAAATTACAAATATACTGCATATGAAGTGTTGAGGTGTTAAGAATACATATTTATTATCGCCAGGATTAATATAAAACACCAACAAGAGCACAGAAGTTGTTCTCCAGGAAAGCAGTGAATCACTTTATTAGTGGTAGTCAGTGCATTTGGTGCTATTTCACAATGCTCTGGACACACTTTAGGACAAAAATTTAATGGAGATTAATAGATTGCACAGGGGAAAGAAAGAGAAGTGTTCATATTCAAATCCTTTTACAAAGTAGATTAATATTTAGCATTTCAACGTTCTGTCAATCAAGCAAGATAAAAAAACCTCCAAATGGAAGCGATAAAGAAGAAATAAGCCCTTCACTACCCACAGAGGAATGTTATCACTTGGTTCCACCAACAAACATAAAACTTCCATATGCCAGAGGTCACCCAAGAAAAGCAGATACCAGACTCTGAAGAGCTGCCTGATCCTTCAGTCCCGAAATTAATGAAATTTTGTCAGCCCCAGTATGTCTACAGCAATACAGAAGCAGATGCCATAGATATGCAGATGATCTTATCTCAGACCCAAAAAAACATTTCTCTAATGGTCATGAAGTAGTAATAAAGGGCATCAGTGGGATTTGGAGCTAATCCCACTTACAAAGACCCTGAAGAGCATTCTTACTCTCTTATTAGCAGACCCTTCCAGCTCCATCCCCCCACCCCAGCTAAAGCACAAGCAACGACAGCTATCCTCATGTTTTGCCTTCTCCCGTTCATTCTGAAGGCCTGAAGGCCATTCACTGACCTTACATTATAGTCTGGCTCCCTAGATTCTCCAACACTTTCTACCACTGATACATAGTTACGGTGATAAAGAAGGACATGGTTCTAAAAAACTGGCATGCTGCACTCATGGCCATTTTAACTTCACCTGCAAAAGCACAGCAGGAACACAGAGCCAGCATTCTCCACTGAAGAACTACAAGTTGACAGTACGGAGATTTTTGCACAAGATAAGAATAAGGGAATAACCTGTGAAAATTAAGTGTCTGATTGTATTCATTAGTTTTATTGTTAAGCAATTTTATCACGATAAAAGCAGTTCATCTCTTTTTCTTGAAAAAGCTGACAGAGGTTCTTTTCTGCCTTCCACATGCCCAAATGTTATTCTTTGGGATTAGTTATCAGAAAGTAACTAAACCACAAAAGCATATCTTGAGAATTCTTCAGCATCAATTTCTGCAACAGCATTTTAAAAATTAGATTTCACAAACACTTACTGGATAGCGAGCCCAGAGACCCTGAAAATACTGTTCTGTTCATGAGCAGATACCCTGAAATAAAGTTAGAACTCATGGACCAAATAGCTCTGAAAAATGCTGGCCACTTGGCTGGAATGCTAGGATTCTGCACAGCACAAGGTTGCTATAAAAGCTGTCATTCTGGGTTTACCTTTCCAACAAGCAAATCACAAAACCTGTTTTGTTTCCTTGAGGGTTTGTTCCAGAAAAAAGGTCTCTTCTTTTTGAGCATGTGCTGAATAATATCAATCATTACCTTAAAAATTATGGCAGAAATGGACAGTGAATGAAAAAAAGCCATTAAATGTTGGCATAACTTATCATATTTCTGCAAGACTGTCTTTCTAGGGCCTTGTAAAAGTTAGTATACTTTTGTTTGATCAAATTCCCCCATGTCATCATTTTCCATGAAGCTCGGAAAGCACACCTCTGACTGCTCTCGTAGATAATGAGATACATAGAAGTGACTGCATAGGCACGTATGGCACCTCTGCTCTCTCCCACAGTGTTAAATATTTAATAACTGCTTCGTTTGTGGGTTTGGTTTTTTTTACTAAACTCAGAATTCCTGCTCCCTCCTGCTCTCTTGGGAAAAAAAAAAAATAAAATTCTGTTAACCTGATCAGCAAATATGCTCTGAGTAGGTATGATCTTACTTGTGACGTCCCACTGAGGAGAACTTTATCTAGCTGGTAGCCTTCATCTCTTAAAATTTTAGCAAAGCAACCAGTGCATCTGGGTATCACATGTTGCCTGTTAAAATGTCATCTTAAGTCATTAATTTTTATGACTTTTCAAAAGGTGTCACTTAAAAATGAGCACACATTTGCTGATGTAAAATGCACCATCAAGTAACTCAATGGAAAAGAGTGGAAGACAAACGTGTAAAACAGCAGAGTAAAGCATTAATATTCATTAAGCTAGCTTCCTTATTTTCTCACTTTTAATCATTACATGGGTCTTAAGTAAATATATTTTATATTCTAGTCTAGTTTCACTCCTTCTCTAGCTCCTAGTTATTTAAGTTAAAGTAGTAACTTAATGCAAGCAAATTTCCATAAGTGTTTCCGCCTTAAACCAAATTATTATAAATTACCAAATTCTAGAAAAGTGTTTTTATGATGTTGAACTATAATATTAGTGTTAAATGCCACATAAATTGACAACCCATCTTGAAACTGACGGGAGTATCATTTGAACATTTTAGTGACACATTTAAGCAGAACTCCTCAGCTCCCATTCAAATGTGTTCCTCTGTGCACAAGATTATGACATCTATTATCTTTGATCGACAGATGTGTATCAGCAAAAGGTGTGGGCAACTCAGGATTTTACAGGAAAAAAATGAAGGGGGGGGGAAGAAACTGTATCATTCACCTTATTATCATTAACTCTTCTGTCTGCAGGGAGTTACCTGAATATTTTTAGCATCCCTGAGACGGATGTCACAACCTGGATAAATACCAAAATGTACCTGCTTGAGGAAAGGATTCTGGACAGCATATGTAAACTTACACTCGACAGAAAAGTACAAAAGCTGAGCAAGCTCATACTGCGTAATGGAGTATTATCCTCCAGTATACATGTATACTGCAGTATACATACTGCATAATGGAGTATTATCCCATAATGGAGTATTACACTCCATTATCCCATAATGGATAATATAACCTGTACAAATTGCCTTATTGTGAATAAGAGAGTGCACCTAGTCCCACTCCCCCAAATTCAGAAAGTGGACTAGAGCAAAAGAAAAAGGTAACTGTGTAAGACAACCTGCAGCTCAAGAAATTCCAGTGGGAAGCAAACGCTATAGCCAGGTAGGAATATTTGACACCGGGGAGAAGCGTGTTGGAGCACAAAGGTAAGACAGGTTCGAGGGGACGGAGAACGCAGCAGCAGCTGGGCCGTTGGCCAGGCTGTGCGGCGTGGGCTGCCCCGTGCAGCCGCAGGAGCCCGGCCCGCGGCGGGAACGGTGCCTGAGAGAGCAAAAGCAACACCGTTTAGGTCATAGGTAGTTGTATATCACTGTCCTGACACGATGTTTTAAATCACAACACTGCATTTTCAAACTGGAACACTAAGTCATGAAACAACCAAAACCAGATGTACCCTGTGAAATACTACATAAATGAGGTCAGCGAGCCCTTGAAAGAATAAAGAAAAGAAACATTTAATGCAGAAGGATTCCAGCGTGCCACTTCTATAGGTTGCTAAACAGGAACCCATCTAGAGTAAGCGTCTCTACCTCACTGGGAGTTTCCCAGAAAAATAAGTTGGCCACCATTAGCCACCAAGACACATCACACAAAATGACTGAGATTCAGGCTCAAACATCTGCTTCAAAACTCTGACCAGCTGGCTGCCTGGCCTGGGTACAAAGGACCTTGTGTCCCATATGTCCCTTCTGATAGGTGCTGCTGTACTCAGCTGAGATTTAAGAAGGTGGGGGTGGAGAGAAGAGTTAATTAGTGCAACTCCCTCAGAAATGCTGCTGAGTATATACATACACAAGGAAGAAAAACAATCTTTAAAAGCTCCCACACCCCAGGGCTTCTATTCAGCTGGTTACAAGTCAGGCAATCGTCACTCGCTTCCCACCTTTGCCATGCAATCAGACTCTGATGAATGCTAACTCACTGGGAATTTTATTTTTTTAACCCCAACCTCAGCCCTAACCACCCTGTGCAGTTTTCTTACTGATACAAGTCTCCGGAGACTAAAGGCCAGGCTCTCACTCGGGGGCTTCCACTTACTGACTTCTTTTTCACCAGCTATCTGAAAATGCTGCCATCCAAATCCTCACCCATCCTCCTGCCTTCATCGCTTTATTCCTCCAATGCCTTTGCTTGGCTCCCTTTCTGCTTCTACACTGAGGTTGAGTTCCTTGTCTTCACTTTCCAGGCTCTACACAGTTGTATTTGCATTGCCATCTCCTAGCCCTCCCTCCTGGCCCCTGTGCCCACCGATTCCTTTAATCTTGGTCATCAGTATGACTTTTTCTACCTGTCCTGGCTCAGCCTTTTCATGCCGCTCTCCATGACATCCAGCAGCCACCACATAAAAGCCAAAGCTACAGAATGCAAACAGACTGTTTTAGCGACTCGTATTTGGATTACTGTGCTGTTAAATACAGTTTTGCTTTTGGTGTAGGTAGAGACAGCTACATCCATAGATGTATTAGATACATCAAAGGATAACCTTTGATTTAGGTAGGTTATCATGATAACAAGCACATTTTTTAAAGTTTGGACTCCTCTACTCCCTGTATTACATCACAGTCAATATTGTGTTAATTAATATTTTTCTAAAAGGTGCTGCTCTTCTCAAGTAGAAACAAGTTGTTTTAGCTCTTCTCCTTCAAACACCTCATTAAAATCCTTTGATTTAGCCTTAAGATACTCGATTTTCCACATTTTTGGCAGAAAATATGCACACATTTCCTGTTTTAGCGAAGTTCTCATCAAGGTATCAAATCCACCACTTTCCCCAAGTAAAACAGATGCAAAATGACAAATTGTCAACCAAGAAATCTTTTCTCCCTATTTTTAACTGTCTGACTGAAACATGTGTTTTTTTCTCTCTTTAGTCTCATATTGATGCAATAAAGTTCCAGTACTTTTGGAAAGAGCAAAGTTGAAGAAACGTGTTTCACAACAGAACTGCAAGGGATAAGATATGTGGTAACTCTTAACATCTTGTGGAGTAGATTTTATAACAGTTTTAAAGTAGCTGCCAACAAGAATGCTGTGCCACCTATGCACAAACCATTCTTGATGCAGACAAAAAAAAGTCCACAGAAATAGATGTTCAAGAGAATAAGGATGCCCTTTGGCCTCTCACCGAACCAACTGAGGACTCTGTCAACTGCTAAGTGGCTATTCTGAATGCTTCGGTCTCATGTGCAGGAAGCAACTTTCAAAAATAAGTCTGATTTTCATATAGCAAGTCCTGAGCAGATTTTGAAAACGGAGTCTCTTGAAGATGCTTCAGGAAACCCATCCAAACCCCAAAGCAGTCATTCTTTTTGTTTTATTTTATTTTTAATCTTGTCCAGACTTGAAGAGAAAGAGGTAAAAGACTTTTTCAACAAACAATTGATGGGAGGAACCTAGTTGCCCTTTGGGTATCTGAAATTTCCCATGGACTAGAAACATAGCCATGTGTAACTGTGATCAACTCAAGCCTAGTCTTCACTACTAGGAAACCTATTCACACCTCAAAACCTGGTATCATTTATTTTAGGATAATGCAGGTGAAAGTAGATATTCAGTTATTTGAGGTGATCATCATTCTTAACAAACACAGCTTTATAACCAGGCCTAAAACTCATAGATAGATAGATAGATAGATAGATATTTAAACTGCTTGTAGTCAGACATACTTGGAGATGATGTTTTGCTAGGTTAGCAGCTTCCATGCATACAAACCCGTGCAGTCAAATATACATAAAAGTAGACATTTGTGCGCACAATTTTGTGTGATCACTACGTACAGGCAAAAGGTAAGAATGCATTTTGGGCATGCATTTGGCTCTCTCCACATTTGGAAATGAAGACTTCATATTAATATTCTCTTTCAAAAATGCTTGAAGATCCCCCTCGTAAGCCTCTTCAAATAAACCACATGCTTCTGTATTACAGTGTCCTATTTAGGACAAGAGCTTCCTTTCCTTCCCTGTTCATAAGTAATCCATATACCCAGGGCCTCATAAAGTATATATTCCAAGCCCCCCTATAATGAAAATTGAAACTAGGCAAATACAATTAAGAATCAAAGTATATATCATATAGAAAAACACTATAGAGCAATACACATTCATGCCTTGGTTTAAGCCTCATATTGTTTCTCCTATGGCATATTTTACCTTTCGTTCTGCAACCACGAGGTTTTACTTTTTCTTTGTGAGTTTGCCATTCCGGATAATTTAATAATAAAGATAACTCACACCAGGATTCAACTTTCTGTAAAGAATGTGTAAAGCAGCTCACACTTGGAGAAGGAGTCAAGGTGACTTTAACTATTAGACCAAAATTAAAACACACGTTGCAACTGCAGTAATGCAGTTAGTTAAGCAGAAGCAGCAAGCTCAACTTCTATAATGTTTTCTTTCTCTGAAATAAGAACCTGGTGCTCTATGATCCATTACAGATGGGTTTTTCTCCCTCCACCATGCGTGGAAGCTCCTCTCAGATAAAATTTCTTCATAATATAATCACAGCAGGTAGAATTGTTAAGAAAACAAGTTTCTCCTCTAAGATCTCTGACAGATGATCTTGGGTGGGTTTAGCTGCTGTGGTTTCGGATTTTACTGCCTTTATCAGCCATGCTGGGCTCTATGTCCGGAGTTCCAGAGACAGCAGAACACAATGGGCGTAGCACAGCAGATACTGAAACTCATCCTTTGGTACCTTAGCACAAAGTTCACACTAATATACCAGCTCAAAAACTATGATGGTGAAACACACAAATGCATTCAGTTCGTCTGCCCCTGCTGTAGGAGCAGTAACCCCCAGCCATAACAACATGGTAATGGCGTTTGAAATCACTGCATCTACATCCACCAATTTGACAGAATTGGAGCCCCTGCAGTCTCATCTCACAGAAGGTGACTGTAGAGCAATTCCAGCAGCTGGTAAAATACTGTGAAGATAAAGACAGGATAACAAAAAAAAACACCCAAAAAACCCCCCAAAAACCAAACACAAAACCTTTAATCTCCAGGCACAAAGGATTGTGGACTATTAGAGACTTACGAGGGAAAAAACATCACCAATATCTTTATATCCCTGTTACAGACCCTGCAACAGGTACAAGGAGCAGTTGTATGATACGCTTTTAAGGATATCCCATCCATAGGAACAGGAACATGAGGCTGTTGAGGAAGTGAAAGTGCAAAGCAGATGGGCACTTACACAAAAGACATCATGATGGATGTCTGGATAAGTAAGAAAGGAAAGGTGGTACTTTTTGCTCCAGGTTGCTTGCAAAATGCAGCTGAATCTCTTTTGTCCCAATCCAACACCTGGACTAGGCTTTAGAACAGGATAAACACAAATCCTTTCTTTGTTCTTCCGATATATTTATTTTCTCCAGCCTCTGAAAATCAGGTAGTGGCAATACTGAGACATGCTTTTTGCAGGTAACTCTCACCTCTGCTGCAGCAGGTAAATGAGCATCCCCTTTTAATGGTCAGTCACTGCAACGTGCATCCAACAAAAGCTACCAACGTGCCCATTTAACTTGAATCATAAGACTCGTATGTGCTGTGGAAGATAAGCATGCTAGTAAATATATATATCTATACATATCCTGTATACAAAAAAAAATTAAAATCTATAGAAGTAAAAAAGATCCATTTAGGGGGCGGGTTTATTTAGATCACTCAAATTTCAAGACAGAACATTACTGTTTCTATGATGTTTTCATCCTGGATTTCATGGATCTTTACGAAACTCTTGCTAGATGTTGCAAAGTGACATCTTCCATTAACAGTATTACTGGAATTCTAGAACTATTATGGCTTCTACTTTTTAAGGTGATAAGGTGAGACACAGTTTTTCAAGGGCTTAGGCCAGATAAGAGATGATATAATTGAAAGCAACTGTATGAACAGACCTATGGATTCAGCAGTTACTTTCCAAATGAAGGGTCCAACCATCTCCAACTAAAAAAGACCAACCGTCTGAGATTAAATAGGACTGAAACAAGAAATGACTGCTGTTTGCTATATTTAAATTCACTTTGAAGCTACTTCAGAAGGATAAATGTACTCACTCTACAGATTCAGCTATTTACCTTACTTTGTTCTTCTAGCTATGCTCTAACCTCTTTGCTGATTGCAAAATCAATTGTCCCATGTCCCCCGAGATCTCATCTTCAACATAGACTACACTGATGAATAAGTCTAAGGACACGAATGAAAAAGGACAAATCTTCATCTTACTTACAGCCGGGAGAAGCTCGATAACTCCTCCAAATTGCTTATTTCAGGCTTCTTCACCACAGAAGACAGATGGACATAGCCATGTAATAAATGTTATTTTCTGTTCAGCTTCCTTTCATGGCAGATTTGGTTACCAAGAAACCCTTTAACAAACAGACTTAAGTGCACTGAGGTGATTCTACCCAGGCATACGCTGAGAAACAAGCATGCACAAAATGGCTACAGAGCTTGACTACAGAATAACTTGCTCATTTAAGATGTGATCACCGAAACCAAGGGTACTCTTTCCACCAACTTCAGTGATCATCACAGATTTAACATACCACATTCTGAACCTTTCTTGTGGTAATAGCCTGTGTCTTCTTCCTGCATGGCACAGGTTTTCATACAGCACAAGGGCTTAAAGCTCCCCTAGAATGATAATCAATGCTCCTCTATTATGTTTATAGCTCTAAGTCTCTTCCTGCTAATGGATGACGTATATTTATGCAGCTGGAAGAAACCTGGATTCAATAACTGCTCCACCACAGACTCACTGTGTGGTGTAGGGTAAGTCACTTAAATCTCTCTGTGCCTTCGTTTTCCAACTGTAAAACAGAATTCTTGATGCCCACCTTTGCAAAGAGCTCTGAATCCTCAGGACGAAAACATACCCTGCTAAATAATATTACCTTGTTAGGAAGCACAGGTGTGTGACCCTGGACACATATGCTAATGTTGATCCATAAATCTGTCAACAGGAGGTGCTGGCAAAACAGATGGTTCACATTCCTTTTTAAACCACCTCTTTGTCCCCAAAGCCCAGGTATGTCAACTAATCATTTTATAACTGGTCAGGGTTTTAATGGGCCAGGAAGTCACAGTGAAGCACAATGCCACCAGCATTATAGCTAAAACCAGAGCCAAGAGGAGTAAAACACAGACACAGAGGTTTCTTTTACCCTTCTCCTCTGCTCCCTGGCACGTAGGACAAACACTGTAAGGATCTGCAGAAAAAGATAAAAGAAAAAGCAGAACCCATCCCCACACATTCCTGTAAGTAGTACAGCACCAGTGATCCTGCCTGAATGCTGATTGATGCCGCGTACATAGAAACAGACACATGTTTTTTAATTACAGGCAATAAAAACCCACAGACACACACCATTTAAAAACCTGATTTAGATGAACAGTTGCATGTTGACCCACAGGGTCAGGAGGATTACAAGCAAATAAAAAGTTCACTTCTGAACATTTATTTTACTTTATTTTATTTACTTAAGAGTTACCTCTATTATTAGAAATTTCGCTTCCCCATCTCAATAGCTGAAAACTGAGCACACAAGCATTTTCCTTGAAAATGTTACTGTAGCAACAAGGGCTGTGTCGGGATGGATGCTGCAGGAGGGAGCACTGGGGCGGGCAGCCGTGCGGGACCGTCTGCCACGCACATTCCCATAAAAGGGATCCCAGGGCCAGAAGACCACATCAAAGCCCCGGAGTTTAGCAGATTTCCCCTTCCCCTCCCCCTGAGTCTTTGAGACGGAGACTTCATACTCCAGAATTTAATATCTTTTTCCTCCCTCCCCCCATCAGCCCCTTTGTCTGCGTCTCTGTTCTCTAAGAGCTAACAGATGTTGATGCCATATAGTTTCAAAGAAAACTTTTGATGCCCACATAACTCATTACAACTAATATATTCCAAGAATGCTTGTAGCTCAGGAAACACTGGGGTGAAAAAACAGAGGAGAGGGGGCAAATGGCTACACTGAATAACTCTTGAGAGAAAATAAATAGTTCACTTCAAAGTCATCAGGGAATTCTTTAACAAGCTCTTTCTTCCGCAAAACACAGAACAAATTCAGCTGAGCCTAGAATTCCCCAAGGAAAAAAATAAAACCAAACCCCATATAAACGGCAAAGCAGAGGGAAGCATCAGAGAGGTCGCCCAGCTTGCCCAGCAACAAAGCGCAGCATTCTCGAGGTTCCATATTCCCAAGCAACCTGCACTGTGCCAGGGCACAAAAGCATTGCTGAAAAGCGGAGACTGTCAACAATAACAATACAGAAAGCCCTAAAAAAAGCTAACCCTGTCCCTCTGCACGGAGTGAATGCAGCGATGAGATTGCTCAATTCACAGAGCACTTCAGCCTTACAACATAAGCAGGAGGACATGTCACGAATGTCACAGTTATAGAGAAGAAACACTGGCTCATTTAGCAAAAGCAGGTGATTGCATTTTTCAGGGCGGGCAGGTCCACGTCCTTAGCTCTTTTCTAGGGTTACATCTAGGATATGACCCTGCATAAATTTTTCTAGCAGGTCTCCTCCCCTCCCCTGCTGCTCCCGCACACAGCTGCATCCTCCTTTCCTTTTGGTGAGAAGCCCCCCAGGAGTCACCAGGGGCTGGTAGGGAGAAGGGTTGAGAAAGGGGGAGGGGGGAGGGCGAGAATGTGATTACATCAATTTCCACAGCAGGAGGATCAGATTGCATCATTGTACACAACTTGGGGCCCGTTCTTTTATCCCTGATGCAGGCAAATTTCCCATTGAAATCAGTGGGAGACTTGTCTGTGCAAGGACTGCAGAATCGGGCGTTCTGTGATCACAGAATTAGAAAGCCATAGGAAGCCACACCTGGCAGCACCTCTCTCGGCGGTGCTCTGCCCTCCATCAGGGTATCAAATCAAAACAAACTAAAAATATAACAACAATGTTAAATTCCTTCTCCCCCTCATACACACACTCCAAAAAAATCCACCACTGCAGTTATTGTATAAAAGTCTGTATAAAGTTCCTACTAGTAAACTGCAGATTTCACATGAAACAAGTAACAATGAGAAAGGAAACGGGGAGGGAATCTATCCCACTACACAATTGTAGCCATCTCTCATCTAATAATTAAAACGTAAAGAGTTTTAAGGGTTTTAGACAAACAGGTGTGTTCTCCTGCTTGTTTTTTTTTTTTTTTTTCCCCAAGGGTTTAGATGGAAGAGGGGGAAAAAAAAACAAGTCAGCCCTACTTCTGCAGCAGCGACACATGGTCTCTTTTTCAGAACACTTCAAACACAAACCATAGTACCGTAGCACAATATGCAGAATTATTAGTTTTTCACTGCTGCTCATTCCCAAGCACCACACTTTGCATCCACTTTCACCTGCATAAAAATTTTCCTTGTAGCTGCTCAATAATCTCCCCGCTTCAGCTGCTGCTACTCCCATGCATACCATCTTTCCAGAATATTTATCCCCCAAACACACTGGTAAACAGCTTAGGCAAACCAGAACTAAAATCTTCTATCAGATTTGTTCAGAATAAAATGTGGTTCCTCATAAAATGACTCCTTATTATCTCTCCAGCCCCACTGTTTGGGGATGGATCATTTCCTCTAGGGAATAACAAGGAAGGCGTCCACAAGCCTTGTGGCTTTGTGAGCAAAATCCCGTATTGCTGAGGTCATCCACCACATTGCAGGGTGGCAGGGGATCCAGCACGAGAACAGAAAGCAGGGCGGCTCAGGTAACTCAGATCTAGTCCGTGGACATTACTGAGCTCTTGGGGCTAAGTGCATGGAATCAGAAGATTTAACATTCTATTCTATAAATTCAAAAGCCTACTAAACTCTCCAAATAGCGCACCTGTAAGATCTGAGTCCTAAGTTTCCTCAAAACACCCCACAGCATCCAGACTAAGAGTACTATTCAGTGTGGTGCGGACAGGCAGTGAAGCCTTTGCACCAGCGCCTGTGGTGGCTGCTCTGCGGCAACTCCAGACTCCATCAAACGGCAGGTTCTGAGCTGCTGGGATGCAGCACTTGGGCCAGCAGCCACCTTTGTTTTGCCCGTGATTTTCACAACTGTCAAATAGCATATTCCAGTACAGGCTAATTACATGCCCCTCTGTCTCACATATACCAGAACAGAGGGGAAAAAACAAAAGAATCCTGAAACACATGATATAAAACAAAGGGGATGGCCTGGTTTTAGTTTCAGCTGAGCCCTATTGTGACTATTTTGTGACAGCAAAATAATTTGTCTTTTAGGATGAAAAACCAGCAAATGATAATTAGAAGAAATAAAAGAGAAAAAAAACCCACCCAACTTTATAAGCATTACTGACAGTGGCTATCAGCAGCAAGAACTGAAGTCTCCCCAGCATAAGAGGAAGCACAACAGCAGCACCACCACCACGGAGGCTTTACATTAAAAACCAACAGGACCACAACCTAAGGTTCCTCCTAAAGCTGGTGATGCTTTGCCTGAATAAAGACTTAGAAATCTGCACCTACATCAATACTCTTAACTTTATACCATGTTTCTGCTTTCTATACTCAGACATTAACTACAAAGGAGCTGATACATCCAGCTTTTTAGTAAACTTGTTGGACTCTCTCAGCTGTTTCTATACATTGAAAATTACGTTCAATAGACTAAGTTACTTCTGCTGGAATTTGTCAAAGAAAAAACCCAAGCTATAGACAAGCCAGAACACAAAACCTTTCAAGTGTATCTCCTTCAAATGGCCTCAGCAGTAGGGGCCCAGCAGTATTGATTGCTCTCGGAAACTCATAATTCCTTTCCACTCTCACGCAGACAAATTAAAAGCAATTAAAATTCTTTAAGTTTTTCCCAAACTTTTTTTTTTTAACTGTCAAAGTTAGCATTAACGTATTTTCAGCTGTGTCCCCCTGAACACTAAAGGTCTAGACAGAAATCTTTCAGATGTGCATATCTTTCTCAAACAGGACTTACACCCATACACACAGGAACTGTGCTACACACAGGAGAAAAAAACCCAACAACTTCAGTCTGCCACAATGGAGCAGATCCTCATTTTGACACAACTACGACATTCTGGACATGCAAAACTCTGAACATTGGGCCACTGGCATGGTTTTGTCTCCTGAACTGGGCAGAATGATACCCAGAGACATCCAAAGACCCTGGAAGGGTTTTTATGGCTGGTTTTCACCATTTCAGGGACAATGTTTGGTTTTCTAACTGTATATTTGTGAACGTGTGTCAGAGTGCGTACGTTTGTTTGTTCCATTGCAAGGAGAACAGAAACTTCAAGAAAAGAGAGATTCATTTTGCCAAACATGAAGTTTCCTCTCAAGAAACACTGATAGAAAAACATAATCCAGTCTTACAGAGTACATACGGAGTCCCTTAGCCTGAAATAAAGGACTTTATCTTGCAGTGACTGTCCTGGTTTGATACAGTGACAAAGCCAAGTGACAATGAAGCATTATGGGAGCTTATATTTGTAGGACCTCTTTCAACACCTTTATTCCCTTGTTCCACTATTTGCATTATCAAGTATTACTGTTATCTATTACTCTTTGGCAGCATACTCTAGCAGAAACCACTGCCTGTGCCTCCCAGTGCTATGAAGACCCACAACCTCCCCTGGCCCAGGAGGATACACTCCAAAAGCTATGCGGGGATTTAGTTCTTGGCACCTGCAGGTTCTTGCAGTAGAGAAGAGCCCACCAAGCACTGCCATCTGGAGCGGCTCTCGTGTTTGCCTCCTGCAGTGACCAAGCTCAGTGAAAGATGAGCACACAGGTCTTGAGCAACCAAACTGGATCTTTCGGTCCAGGTTCCACAAGTGCACAGGTACTCCGAGATCAACCCCGAATGCCAGGGATCCATCTCCAGTCACGATATTATGTATGATTTCAGATATGGTGCATGTATCTGAAAAAAGCTGGCCTTGGCATAAGACTTCACACAAAACCGGAGAGGCCAAAACCAGAACAGTGAGAAGCCAACCAAACCAAGGATACCGAATGTTGTCAAAAGCTGTAAGAACATCTTTTCCATGTTCTGAGCACATCACTAGGGCTAGCAAGTCCTCAGTGTGTTCCCTTTGGAAAGGCACAGCTCCCTTTTAAACAGGTGGCATAGAGAACAGGATTCCATGACTAGCACAACACACTTTGACAAAAGTGGCATCACTTGGGAACAGCAGCCACTTTCTGTTCCCACAGAGGGTGGGAGAAAGCTGGAAGAGAAACTTAGGGTACTTTAGTTTCATCACAGGTCCATAAAGTCCTCCTCACGTGGTTGTGACAAGCAAGTGACACAAACTGGAGTTTTGAGTCTTCTCAGCTTACCATCCTGCTGTACTTTCTCTTTTAAACCAACTTAACTCCATCTTTGTGGCAAGGCTTTGTAGTCATTTGCTATGATTTATGACATCTTATTTAAACAGAAAGGCCAGTAGAAATCCTTTACAATGTTTATACAATCTTTAATATTTTCCATGAGGACCAGACACATTTGGGAGGGGAGGGGGGAGGGATGACAGCCAAATGCAGATTATATGCAGAGCAGCAGGCCTGACTGACCCCATGCAGCTATTAAAGGGACAGCAGCTTCTTAAAATGCACATTTGCCCAGAAAAGTCTTCCCTAGCCTTATGCAAACACTGGAACGGCATTAAAGGAGGAAGGAAACCTCAGCATTTCCAGTCAGTTTACTTTGCTCTCTTGACTTTACAAAGATTGTTTCCTTAATTTTTCGATTCAAGCCTGTTGATCCATTTAACATGCTCCCGTATGAACGGTGCACAAAGAGGACTGGTGCAAATAATTATTAAAAGAAAGGAAAATGACAAGGAGACTTTATTACCCCAAGCTACCTTCATTTAAATTTTTATATATAAACTAGGAGAAATATTTCATCACAGTCATTACTGGCATCTTAGTTAACATTACTAATGTCAAATGTTTTTTAATGCTGCTAATTTTTAATTGCTTGTATTTAAAGAATGAAAGAAAATCAACGCCAACAGAACAGATCTCTCCTCTCTTGCTAGATGCAACTTTTAACTTCAGTCAGAGTCTGTCAGGCAGCCCAGATTGCATCAACAGCTTCATAAGCTCATGACACACCAGCAACATAGCACAAACTGTTGCCCAAGCTGTCCTGGCAAGACATGCAAGCCTTGATTTTGATCCCAGTCTTACCCTAGTTTCACATTTCTGTAACTGCAGTGGAACAAAATCAGAGTGGCTGGAAACAGAATTGTGCCTTCACCTCTTGCCGGAGCATTCAGGACCAACTCATTTTATCGTCAGCTATAGCATCAATATCAATATCAAAGTAGGTATTTTAACTTAAGTTGAAAACTCTTTATATTTCTTCCACAAGCAAAATATTAAGAACCCTGCCCTAGAGAAAGATGAAAGGAGCCAATCTCCCCTTTAAATTACCAAGCAAGCCTGGGCCTTGACTCCTTTTTCAATGGGAAGTCAAAACGTCTGACTTCAATCAGTTTGTATAAACCAGCTTTTGTTTTTCCTTTTACCCAAATGACTCCACTCTTAAGGATTTATTGTAACTGGATTGCTTTTCTACCCAGCAGGGAGCTGTAGCACTAGCAAAGCTGTTCCACACAGTAGGTTTTCCGCTGATTGAATTTCTAGACTTTCAGCTCTTCGGAAATGTTTGCTCTTGTACAAGCTGTCAGAGGGAAATTGTGTGCAGTCGATTTTGTCTCAGCTAAAGCCAAGCGGGGTTCCATATGCAGCCAGCCAATGCGGAATTGAAAGAAGGAGGATCAATCAAATTGCAAAGGAAAAAAAGGTCTCAGCACAAACAAACAAAAAACTCCCCAAAGAAGCAAACCACACAAGAAAAAAGGGCAAGGGGAAACAGATGAGAGTGAAAACCACTTCTGCAAATAGGTGCACTCAAAAGAACCAGCAACATCCTTTCTTAAGAGGAAAACTTTTATTTTAAAAATCACTAAAATAAGGGCTAGGAGCCATTTGAAGAAGCTGTTCCATTAAATGTGCACAAAGCCAACACCATTCTGTAGCTCCAAACCCCAGCTGCTGTATAAAACCCTCACCCTTTGGAGCAGCCCACCCAGCGGTACCGCCACAACTGCAGTACCAGGGTCCCATCACGTCCCAGTGCAGCATACCTGCCACAGCGAGCGCTGGAGTAGCCAGCCCTCTTACACTGCCTACTGTGCTTCTGCGTAACCAGGAACGCATGCTGGGAAGACGTAGGACGCCATTGCAAAGCTGCCATCCTCGTCACAGGTGGTGGAGGGTGATTTAACGAGACCGATTTTTCAGCCACCATGTTCTTGGTATCTTACAAAGTCTATAGAGTCACCTCCACCTCAAGTGCGCCACAGCCATTATCTTGCTACGCACACGGACTAATGGTTCAAATTGCTGTCTGCACTTGAGGTTTTGTTAGTTAGAAATCTGATAAATGACAAGGCCAGAAGTGCACATCGGGGCCGACACAACCAAAGAAATCAGAAGCAGCAATCAGAGATTAAGACACCTGTATTAAAGATCCCATAAAAGGATCTTAGTATAAGCAACACTTGACTGTGGTCTGGTCTGCAACAGCTCATATTTCTAACTCAACTGCAAGGACAAATTTTGGTTCTAACTGCGTTACAGGGAACAGAAATGCTTTTAGGCATACACCAATACTTCCAAATGACACAGCAACTCGTGACAGCACAGGGGAGTATTAGACTGGGAGACTCTGCCCTGCCAGCCATGGGTAGCCAAGCCCTACAGTCTTTAAGTATACCGTAATACGAGCTATTACGCCGACTCCAGGCTCACCACCTTGACTCAGAAGTGAGGTGCATTCTGATGACCCTGTGTCAAAAAAGATGTGCCACCTGGTTTTTATTTAAAAAAATAATTACAGGTCGTGGGTCGTTCTTTTTTTGACACACAGTAAAAATCAAAGCCATTCACCAGGGTTTTTCTTTTTAAATTACCGGATTTGACCTTAAAAGACTCCTAAGTCCTTTTACCTTGTACAGTTCAGGACTCATCCTCATGTGTAAGTTTAGTGAGTAGCCGTACGGTGCAGCAGCATCCATACTACTCTCTGTCTGTAAGGACAGTCACTCTACCTGCTAAACGTATAATGGAGAGAAGCACCTTGCAAAAAGGCTTTCTTAGAGCATCCCAGGCGTCTGCAAGAGTGACTGGTGCAGAGTTTCAGTGAAAGTGCAAAAAGTGAACTTTCAGTTTACTGTGTGCTGTCTTTCCTCAGAAGACACTTACTATGCAGTGAGAAAAGATGACATCTATCATGAAACAAATAATAATAATGAGGATTTTTGCCAGTCAGCTGCCTTCTATTAACAGTGGTTTTCTCTCTCAGTTCCTACCTTATTTCACCTGTTAAGTGCAGCTCAGTGATTTTCCTGCTGGGAGTCTGTTCAGACACGCTTTCCCAACTCAGCACACTGACAGCCTGACATTCGTGTTCCTAATCAACAGCGCACCTCGACAAAGCCCCGATGATGAAAGGAAATATCCTGGCTCCAAAGTCTTCTAAAGGGCCACTTGCCTGATGAAGGCATTTGCACCACTATTTGCACCATATTTAATGAACCTCATTACGCAAACAGTCATCTGTTCACACTAGTCACTAAAGAGTTTCCTCATTTTTTTTACCTCTCGGGAGGGTACAGTTCCTCTTTGACCATAAAGAAAAACATTGCAAGCAAAAAAGGGAGAAGGCAGAGAGTAAGAAATTCCTGATACACAGGAAGGAAGCACAAGGCTGCAAATGACCCGAAACTTTGATCAGTCTTTCCTACTGATGCTATTAAGATTTACTCCAGCTGTCCCAGCCACTAGTCTTAGCAGTGGACCTGGCGCAGGGCTGTAACCACGTACAATAGCTAAATAAAGTATTGCCTTAAGATAGAAATTCATTCATAAATCCCAACAAAGGTTATTGAAAGGTTATTGCTCTCCAGTTAAAGATACACTGGCATTTTAAACTAAATACGGATTTGACGCATACAGGACACGGAATATAAAATTAAATATTGCAAATGCATAACCTTCAGTGTTCTACAGGAAAAGCAGAACAAAGATTGGTCAATTCTCCCCACACGGACTGATGAAGCTTAGATTGCCTGAAAGATTTCTTATCTTATTATTGATTTCAATCAAGTGTTCTATTGTGCAATTCGGTTTGTGGGCACAGGGTTATACAAAGTGCAAAGAATTATTCTGGAGCTGACAGATGCAACTGAAGCAAGGTTGGCACAGCTCCAGCACAGCTTCTCACCAACACTTATCTGTAACCCACTGCTTAATTTCTTACATATATTCCACTTTCAGGTCCTAAAAAACAGAGGACAACAATACTTGTACTGTCTGTCGTTAGTGTTCTTCACCATCACCAGCCTTAGAGTTTTGCTCTAAGTTTTGCTCTATTTACCTGCTTTGGATGAAAGCTTGCCCTCCCCTTCCCTCTTATAAAAGAGGAATTTATGAGATGGAGAAAGAGGAAAAGAGGAACGACTGAGTGGAGCAAGAAGACATTTGGGGGACTGTGGAAAAAGCAGAGCATGGCTTGGAACCTTGCTGCTCACCTCCACACTCTCCCAACTGAGCCACCAATAATCTTAACCCTACCAGCTCACCTATACACTGCACTGGAAAGTACGCACCTTCCTCAAAAGGTTACAACAGAAGTTTGAACGTCTGAGTCGCTCTACTCCAATGTGTGTAATTATACAAAATACACACTGTGGATTTGCTACTTCTCCCATTTAAGTAAACGTAAGTTTTGCCATGGATTTTAATGGAAGGAGCCCTTATTTCCATTGCATAGCACAGGCCATCTGCAGATTAACCATATGTCTCGCCTGGCAGGTCTCACTTTAGCCTACAATTGTCTTTCATCCCAAACAAATTGCTGTCAATCTGCCTTTATTTGCTTTAACAATTATTTACCTTACAGTTATTACCAGAAACTGCTAACAGACTTCTTTTGAAGGAGCAAAGCAATTTCACACAGAACCAGGATGGTGCCAATGATGGAAGGAGATAAAGTAAGAAAGCTAGGGGAAGGGGTTTTTTTATATATGTTATTTCATTTAAAAAAAAGGCAAAAAACAACACAAAAAAGACACTGATGTTGTGAGAAGTTAGAGACAAGGCATAACAACAGAAGACGACTGGAAAACAGACACATAGAAGAAATTAAAAGTAATGGAAACCTTTGCACAAACACTAAAGTTTACTCAAACAAACTTTTTTTGAAATCAATGTGACTTCTTGAATGAGTAAATTTTACAGCATTCTAAAATGAATGCTTAAAAACAATGGAAAAAGATACAAGGTATCTGTAACAGAGTAACAGCACATGAAATATTATATCACACTAATACTAATGTTAATTATCCCTCATTAAAAATAAACTTCAAAGTGGGACAAGAAACCCGAATGGTAATATAGGCAAGATTTAAAAGTGATGATAGAAACTAGGCTAAAGTATATACTAGAATATGCACTGAAAAGGGAGTAATTAGAAAGACTGAAACAAAAACAAGGCAAAGAAGCAAGGGCTACAGCAGGAAAGAAAATGGGATGGGTTTAAAGAACGATTGTGCCCACATGTCTTTATCCCCTGCCTATTCAGAGCCACAGCCCTCAAACATTTAATGTCTGATGAAAAGACTAAAGCCATGGCCATTGCTGTGAATTTCAGTGACCTGGGTCTAACTCTCAAAGACATTCCCAGGTTTGGAGTTGCAGGGGCTTCTCTTGTGAATGAGCACACGCACCTGCATATGTGCATCTGCAGGATTTAGTCATTAACTCACAGCCCTTTCAGGGTTGCATTTTTCTCACAATATGGCTCCAGTAGCCACAGCCTTGTCCAAGTGAGAAGGAATTGCTGGTGTGTGACAAAATGGGATGCAATGCAGAGACAGACATCCAGTGGAGACTGGGATTTCTGAGAAATTATGGACAAATTCTGCTGCTTACCTGACAGAAATGGGATGGGCTGCTGGCTGACACTTCAGAAAACACTGACAACACTACCCCAGTGAGAAAACTTTCTTTAACATGTAAATGAACTTTCCTTGGATCACGCATATGTAAAATAAAGTTAGGTATCAACGCTTCACATATACATAGAGCTGCCTTGAAAAAAAAAATAATCAAGAATTCAAAAGAAAACCAGGTATGAACAAGATAATTCTGTGGATGATGTCTTTCAGTGAAGCTCTTCTACAACTCTATACTACGGAAAAAAAGTCCATCTTAGCAAGTTTCTGCTGAAGCAGTGTGGGCAGCTGACAGTGCAGCACCTCACCTGCCACCAAGTTTCCCTGTGCCGGCATGTCCGTGCTACCTGAGCAACCATTTTAAAGCAATCCTCAAAGTTTCTACACGAGCTGCTCTTACATCACTGTGTATAGTATAGACACCCCCCCAAATGTGTTGTAGGGGGCAGAGAGGAGTAACCGTCTATAATGACATTGCTCAAAGGCAATAATCTATAACAGGGATGCTAAAAAACAATGAAACAAAAACCTGAGGAGTCATAGAAGCGCACAGAGATAGGCTAGAAAAACACATATTGTGACGGGAGTAAAGGCCCTGAAAGTTACACCAAATTTATGGAAAAATGCAATGTTCAAATGTCCATGGTAAACCTTACTTGTACAGTTTTTCCAGGGCATCCAGGGCCAAAGCAGAAGCCCCAGCAGCTTGAGCTAGAGGACAGCGTGCCTAAAAAGCCACCTCCCACAGGCTCATAAGTTCCGCAAACAAGGCACAGATGGGTTTGCAGCGCACAGGAACAGAACTTTTCACAACTTTCTGGTCCATTTGAATTGATGAATATCGTAGACTCAAATAGCGGAAGGAAGTCTAGGAGGAAAGCGTCTGTTAACATGGGACAAGCCTTTGACTGCAGGAAACATGAACACAACCTGGCTTAGCCCCATCCCTGGAGACGTTCAAGGCCAGGTTGGACGGGACTTTGAGCAGCCTGGACTAGTGGGAGGTCTCCCTGCCCATGGCATGGGGTTGAAACTAGATGACCTTTAAGGTCCCTTCCAACCCAAACCATTCTGTGATTCTATAAAACACAGTGGCTGTGATAGTTTTAGCACACCAGTTCAAAAATAGGTAGTCTCTGCCCTAGGATGGAGTGAGGTGTTTCACATAGGCTGGCAATATATGGATTTCACACTGGAGTCTGAGGTATTCTCCATTTGCTCACACTGTACTATTAAAAGACCGTTTTATGTCAAGTTTCTCTGCTCTTGTGGCAAATAATTATGCATACCCAGTATTTACCAATTGCAGTGTGGTGGCAGAATTCCTGTTAACAGCTTAATTTTGTGAATCTCTTACATAATGCCTGCCCAGCAAACTTTGCAGCTGCTGAGCTTGTTATGGATCAGGTACTCTTTTGCATCCTGACTGAATCCTAAATGTGCCCAATAAAGCTCTGTTTATTTTAGCTAGGGATATTTCCATAGGCCTGTTTTGATGGGCAGAGCTCCTTCTCCTCTGCTTTGGTGTCTTTTCCATTTAAGAGTAACAAACTTAAAAGATTTAAAAATAAATAAATAAATGGAACAGGAAAACTAGCATAGCTTCAAGATCTGACTTTCTGGATAGAATTTAGGACAAGAGGCAATACTAACAAATACAATTTGTACCAGACTTTAAAGCCTACATGCTCAAGCCAATGATCACACACATCGACAAATTCATGCTGTGAATTCTATTATAAGTTTGCTGGAGATAACACACAAAAGCTTGTTTAGAGACCTCTGCTCTTTTTTTCCCTAATGTATTATCACTGTATTTATTTTTGTTATGCCCTTGCACGTACAGCCTTAGCTCTCCGCTTACAACGCGCATTCTGCTCTTCTCACTGAAGCAGGAGTGGAATCGGGGAGAAGACGAGTTTCCTAATTATACACAGAGCAAGTCACCACACTGTGACATTTAGAAGCAGTCGTGCAGCCCTCTGTGATCAGGGCTGCATTTAAGCCTTCCGATAACAGACCGGGTCAGGTAGGTGCGTCACTGTGGACATATTAAACTGTACTGACAGAAGACAGTAGCTCCTTTGAAGAGAGTTTGTGCACACAGAGGTAACAAGGCTAGCTGTGTAGTTTGGTACGGGCAGCTGGCACGAGCCACCCCCCCCCGCCGCCTGCTTGAGCAAGGGAAGAGCATAATGCGGCCAAGGAAAGAACACAGTTCAAAGGCCCGAGCCTGACAGTAAGTACTAAAAGAAAAGGAAAAATAAGAACAAAGAAATGTTAAACTGGCTTGTCTGTTTCTCAGTTTACACAACTGTAAACAAATGCAGAGGTTTATTAGTTTATAATGCTTTCTGCGGTCATGTAACTCAAATGTGAGCTTTGATTTAAGAAATGGAATTTGGCAAGAAAGGAGTTTCAAGGCAACCTACTCACTTTCCCATTAAGAAGATTAAAAAAGAATTCAAAATATTTAACTTCGAGTAATAAGGCATGTACTCGTGTAGCAACTAATCTTGTGCTCATGCACATCCCAATTCGGTACTGCACTTGCTTAACTTTAAGCATCCAAGTAATCTCACTGACTTCCCGCATACTTCAGCACGCGCTGAGTGCTTTGCTGAAATGGGGCCATGATCAGATTTAAACAGAGTGTCCCTTAATGAGGATTTACACGTTCAAATAAAAGGTCTCCAGAAAAGCCACTCAGCCTGTAAAACTCTAGCCATTCACGTTAACCAGCAACTTCTTATCTAACTTTGCCTTTAAATAAAGCTATCTTCCGTACAAGGAAGGAATCCACAGAAGAGTTTAACAGGACATTTCAAGTTCAGCAAAACGTGGGAAAAATCAGGGCCTGGACTCTTAACCATATCCGGACTTGCTGTGCCTACATGTAGAAGGCAGCAGCATATAATCCCTTGGTACACGGCAGCCACTTGTGCATTCAGCCTGAACTCTGAACGTGCTGTTTTACTTTCCTAATCCAACAGGCAACATCCGTATTTTCTGGCGAAATTCTTTTCAGTTACAATCTTTTCCAGATTTCAGTTGTTACTTGGGTGCAAAAGGAGTTGAATTCAAACTTTTACACTACAATAGGCTTTAACTGCATACACCACATACTTTTAAACACTAATTCTCATAAGCAGTAACTGAGAAATAACCGTACTTTGCTTTGAAAATACAGGATATAGTTAGGAATAAAGGAAAAAGTCACTGAAGAAATACCACCCAGTTCCCCAACTCCTGCTCAAAGAGAAGGACAGTATTTTACGCTGAAAACATTCATGATTTCCTTTAAAGCAGGTTTAGGTCTTGGTCACAATTACGATTATTCTTTTACTGCTTTAACAATGTATCTTCCTCTTGCAGGCACTAGCGCAGAATAAGTCTTTACTCTGCAATAAATTACCCGGAAGAAGAGATTACGTTATCCCGCATCCATTTACCTGTTTAGAAAAATACATGGAAAGCCACAGAAACTGCAGCTTTTGTAGCCAGTAGAGACCTACGCTTGCCAATGGCAAGAGCGGAGGATTTTGGCAGAGCTGGTACCTCTCTCCCTGCTGGGGTGGCTGCTCCAGCCTGACTCCCGCAGCACTGCAGGGCGCAGGGGCTTCTCTGCAGAAGACAGCTCTGCAGGATTTAAACGGGAGGCTTGGTTTTAAACTGAGTTAGAATCAAAAAGCCATGCAGACGTTTGTTTTGTGC
Organism: Chroicocephalus ridibundus; assembly: GCF_963924245.1. Lineage (NCBI taxonomy): Eukaryota > Metazoa > Chordata > Aves > Charadriiformes > Laridae > Chroicocephalus > Chroicocephalus ridibundus. Next base: position 79,441,410 of record NC_086287.1, read on the forward strand.
CGTTTATTTTTATTTGGCTTAATTGATTCAGAGCCATTTTAAGTCAAACAAAAAAAAAGAAGATAGCCAAAATCCTTAATGCCCACAATGGAGGCTTCACCATTCAATTCAAACTAAAGTCGCAGTTTATTTAAACTAAAGTTGTGCCACTCGTGTGTGTGGACAAGGCCAAAGCTAATCAGGTGTTGTCTCACCACAATCCCAGTGAACAATCGGAGCGGAGATAATGGAAGGCTCTGCTTCCTGCCACTGCAATTAGCAGCGAGCAAGGGAGGCTGTGCCAGGCCAGAGCTCTCCCAGCAGCAATTTGGGGTGTAGAGGGGAGAGAGGGAGCAGCTCCCTGCGAGACGGGGCTGGCAAATCTATTTCTGCACCAAAGAAACAATCCCCTCAACGTCCCTCCAGTGTGTTGTCGAACCTGACCTGTGTGAAATTTGAGAATGGATATAAATCAAAGGGAGAAAAAGTAATAAAAAGCTCCCGGCAGACTTGATGACATGTTGATAATGTTCTCGTCCTGGAGTCAGGGTGACACCAGCCCAAAGATGATATATAGAACTAAGCCCACATACCGACGATTTACTGGCCTAACGACAGTTTTCATTGATCAGAGGCCAACAATTACTGGATTCCTTCCCACTGCCTATTTCAGTATCAGGCTCTGGCGTACAATCAAAACACTAGCCCTGCTTCTCCACAGTTCATGTGCCAACTTTGCAGTGGATGCTCAAGCCAAGCAAGAATGATATGCAAATCTGGCAGGTGTTTGGGGCATACCAGTGCTGCTCAAAAGCCCAACCATAAAAAAGGAAACAGCAGAAAGGCGAGGGGAGTCCCGATCTGCTGCAGAAAGGCTGCAGGCTCTGTACAGTACACAGTAAACAGGTCCCAGAAACAGGAGACGTGGCTTTCAGGCAGCAACAGAAAAGCTCAATTATTTTTGCTCGCTATAAACAAAGCACACTCTTTTATATCCCCTCCTGATTGTCTAAAGGCCTCTCTTGCCACTGAAGCTTATTTCAAAAAGAATAAGAACTCACAAACAGATAGAGCAACTGGTGCTGGTACCAATCACATAACGTTCCTTTCTTTTTTGTTTTGCTTTTTGTCTTCAAGTAGGGAACCAGTAGAAAGATATTTCCTTCCCAAGTGTATGGAAAATGGATGTGTCAAACTGAATTAATATCTGCAATGGCACATTCAAATGGCCATGATTAAGCTGCTGGAACGAGATGAATCAATGTGGGAAAGGTGCTGGCAAAGAAATATTTTTCCAGTATTTTACTGTCTCTTACAGACAGGCAACTGCATGCAATTTGTCTTGGGCTATCAGGATTTACCTATCTGTTCCACAGTCAGTGTAGGGCAATGCTGCAAATTTCCAACAGCTTCTATCCACCTTCTTTGGGACACAAAGAAAAGTTGGGAAAGGCTCCAAGAAAAGAAACAACTCCTGTTAAATGAAGTAATTAATAGATTCCTTACTGTTAACTCATGAGATATACACATTTAGAAATTACACAGGAGCACGGACTACACAAAGAGTGATACAACAGTAGCTTTATAAAACACTTAAAACTAGCAATGCTACTAAATATTTTCCTTGTCTTCACCTTCTATCCTCATATTTCTGTTAATCTTTCTCTTACATCTGATGAAGGCAAGTCTTTCAGCAGAAACAAAAGCAGCTGAAGAGTTCAGAACTACTGCTTTTAGGAACACAGACAATAGAAAATATCTTCTTAAGACCAGCTGTCATTTGAAAAAATGACTTTCTGCTATTTCATTAGACTTCAGAGTTGGGTGACTACTTTCAAGGGCAAAGAGGCAGAAAGACAACGTGGTTTTGAAGAAATTCAAAAGGATGAATTTTTTTGTTGTTTTAAATAATATCTGTGTAAAAATGAAGCCACCATTAGAAATACTGTCAATGTTTTGGGAGAATAACCACCACCCAGGCCAGCTTGAAATTTGACAATTTCCAACCACGTGTTCTTTTCTTAAAAAAGATTAATACAACACTTGAAATACTTAACCCAGTTCCACAAAAGGAAGAAAGGATGTGATTGCAAAGGAAAAATGAGGAGATTGACCATCCAGAAGATGCTACGGGCATATACTCTGAAAAGAAAAGGAGTTTTCCTATCTTCAAGCTTCCCAACAGAAAAACTTTTAACAAGAGGGCCCGCGAGGTTCAAACACAAGTAGATTTTTACAGAGAGAGTATTAACTTCTATATAAACGTGCTGCACAAAGGAAGACCCCCTGAAAGTACATGAGATTGACAGTCTTTACGTGCTCCCCCATGCAGTATGGCTGTACAGCTCTTCCTTGCTGCCTCTATTTCAAACTTCACTTCATATGGCATTTTAGCTTCCATGTCTATTTACTCTTGAAATGTGACAGGCCAGTAACAATAATTATTTGCACTGCAGCCATGCCTACATGCCCTGGCAATGAGCTGGAACCCCCTCGCATTAAGCACTGAACTACCGCTTAAACCAGCCTGTGAGTGTTGAGCAGGCTCCTGGCTGTCCTGTGTGCAAACAACTCCTCCTCTTCCCAGGCAAAAAGCATTCCTGGAGGGACCAGCACCACCCTGCCTTCACTGCACCAGGTTGTCTCAGATGGGAGCAGCTCTACATGAGGCTCTCTGGAGACAAGATGCTGGTGGGGCAGCACAAGCACTAAAAATACATGTATTTTTTTGTCTAATGCAGACAGGTCGTTGGGATGCGTTTCTCAGTATTTCCATACTAAAGGAATAAATAGGGAATGGACAAAATGGCAGCAGAACCTGGGAAATATGCTTTTGCTTTCCTTCCTAAGAAAGAGGCAAGAATTATTTGATGGGTCCCCATGGAACACGTACTTCTTTCAGACTCTTCTCCACTCCATTGTGGTACTTCTCTGGAATCTAAGCCTTTCCTGCAACTGCTGAAACCACCCATCTTTAGCAACAACATTGATAAAACAGAATTAGCTCCATATCGCTTTTATTATTATTTTTATTTCCTAGAGAGGCATTAGTACAACAGCAGTATTTCTGTGTGGAGGGAGAAGGGGACATTGGTAAACGCTTTCCATCAGCAACTGATACTAAGGAAATTAAAGCAAAGAAATCTTGGCGCTCAGCCCCACCTGAAATGTTGGATCTGCCTGCATCACACATCTACTGGGAGGAAATACAGGACAGAGCTTACTGAGAAGAGTGCCACCTTTGCGTTACGTGTGTTTGAACAATGCTCGGGTATTTTGACCGAGACCATAGAAGGTTTTTCAAGGTATCTTTTCCCCCACCCTTTCATATCAGTGTTCTTTCCTTTTGCTAGTATTTAGACAGTCTGGTGTTCATCAGCATGCCCTCCTGGTCAGGCAGGCATCTGTTTCAGCTTCAAGTGGTCTGTGGGGAAAAAAAGCTCTTAAGTTCAAAGTGGCCAAATTATTATGTGAAGAGGGTCCCCAAATCAGAACATCTGTATGCAGTAAATAGGTGTGTTTCTAAATATCAGGTTTTTGGAGAAAAGATGAAATAATCTACAAATACAAAGGTGAAAGATTTATTCATATCATGTACTTCAAATACTAAGCCTACCAATCAAGGTTTAAAAGTTCCTTTTCAGATATAATGCTTTCCCAAGGAACCTGCTTTATAATTAGGAGTACATGGTAACCATATGCTGTTCACTGTACACTGAATGCAATGATAGGGTCAAATGACACTAAAACAACATATTTTTATGTCTGTACAGAGATAATATAATGGTAAATAATCAACCTTCTCTTTCTCAGTTGCTGGAACTGCCGTACTCCCAGAGGTGCGCTGTCTCTGGCAGATTTATTTGCTTGTGTTTGGTCCTTGATTTATTTGCTGTGTTTGACTGATTTTGATGAATCTGAATTATGACAGTGGTCCACTGTACTGCATTGTATGTCAAAATCTGGTCAACGCTGAGTTTACTTTACACCTCTAGTGACATATCAAGGATTTATAAATTTCTCCCAAGCAGCAGAAGACTATTTGACGCTGTTCCAAACTGTCCCGGACACTTAGTGCTCACACTTCTGAAATGTAAGCGTACTGTGGCAGCAGCAAGAAACTCTAGTGTTGCCCGCAGACAACACTGCAGATATCAGGACATTACACTCAGCAGTACTCTGCCCAAAATTGGAAAGCTAGATTAACTTTTCAGTCTGGCAAAGGAAGTCTACATTGATCATACCGATCAAAAATTCCACAATAGTACTCTTCCTCCCCTGCAGTTAAAGCTTTTTTTGGCTGATGCAAGTGAAACTTTTCAGGCTTTATTTCTGAGGATGGATTACTGAAAGTGTGTGGAGTAAAAGCACTCCAAATGCTACTTGTCAGCCTTCAGAATTTGTTCCTGCATCTTTAATTTGGCTAGTCTTGCTTCTTTCTCCTCCTACCCACTGTTTCTCATTTCAGATCTTAGCCTTTTCACTGGATTAGCTTCTCCTTTTTTGGACAGTTGGTGCCCTGTGTTTATGTACAGAAGTCAACATACTTCAAAACCTTCCAACCTGCCAAATCTCACAGACTTAAAACACATGCCTAAAGTGAGGAACACAAGAAATAAAATTGTGGAATTAAACTTCAGTTTAAGTAATTGACGAGTCCAGCTCCTTTAACTTCACCTTCATTGTCTCTTTCAGCTGATGCCAGTGATTTATAGTAATGCAAATGAGATAAAAAATAGGTCTGTGTGGAATGGTAGTAAATATAAAACTAAAATAAAGGACAGCTGAAACGTGGAGTCAAGGTGCACCGTGCAATTAGGATCACTTAATTTTCTCATTATTTCACTAAGGGAAGGTTGCACGCACGGCTGATCTCTGCGAGGAGCTATGAAGTAAAAAGGAATTTTCAAGTACTTATGGTCTGTCCGAGTAATAACTGAGTAAAAGGTATATAAAAACCTTCTTGCTCATAACTTGGCAACATCTGACAGAGCAAGTTTCTCTATACCGCTATATTGAAAAAATAAAAATCAAAGCAATTCTCCTCTTACTAAGATCCCATGTCACCAGACAGCACAGCTGGGAGATCTTCTGGGTCCGCTCCACCCTACCTGCCCAAATGGAATTTCTTCCCTTTATTAATCTCCCCAGCAAGTGGCGGGGCTGCCGCTATATTTAGCCAGCTCATGCAGGACTGGCTCCCGCTGTCTTCAAAAGGCGTATCAGGTGCTGATGCCTATTTTTAAACAGGACATCTAAACTTCCCAAGTGTGGTGACCCGTGAGTTTGGACATTCTGCTTTTAATCAAGTGAGTTAATTAACTACAGGGCTCTAAAGGAAAAAAAGGCATCAAAGAGGAAGACCAGGCTACAATAAAGCAGCTCAAGATCTGAGTGATAGCAGCTCCTCCTACTTCAAGCACAAATATTCTGGGAAGGAATTCCACCACCACCACCACCACCACCCCCCCTTACCTATACCACTTCTTCCTTCCTGCGAGGGGCTGACAGCATCTTTTGTTCAAGAAAGTCTCAATCACTGGTATTACTCACTCTCAAGTGAAAAGTCTTTCAGCAGACAAAAATCTTGTCCCTAAATACCATGCCACTGGGAAGATATTAAGAAAATACTGAAATCCATGACGGAAGGTAAGTACGAACTGCTTTACAGACATTAACAGAACCTCGTAAAAGAAGTATCACAACTAGCTACGGTAGTGAGCACTGATGGCAGGTGATAGGATGGTACGGAATGCAATGGGGGTTGAAAAAGTTTAAAGCTATTTTCAAGACAAAGCATGGCACGCTGAAGTTAGAGCTGGAGAGGACCCATCAAAGGACCCAGGACTTCTTATAACCCCACCTACTTTGTAACCATTGGCCAATAACCCTTCCAAAGCAGAGTGACAGGGTTATTGTTCCCTCTGCTAGTTAAACGTATGGTGAAAAAGAAGTTCAATATTTTGAACCACTCTGGAAAAAGATGTATAGCTTAAAAGTTGTCCAAGTTATTTACACACACACACCATCCTACTGGCACACATCTCACCTCTAACATAACGGAGCTGCTACTCTGACCTGTGCTGCTGGGGAAGAGGCAAGGATTTTCTCAGTCTGTTCAATGTAAAAAGCAGATACAAAGAGATACGGGATAAGTCGTAGTCCTAGCAGAGGGCTGAGAAGTACTGAGAGTGCTTATCCACTGCTGCGACACACAGGCAAACGCTGCAGACACACACAAGATGATCAATGGACAAACCCCCTCTATCTGTAGAGGAGATGCACCCACTGTTGATAGTGGGTGTCATGTTCTGGTTCTGCAAAGATAAGTCCTTGGGCCTCTGTTTTCTCTCTCTCTGACACATGCACACACAAACACACTCTCCCTTAAACACCCACACTTAACAAAGTGCAACAGAGGCCAAGCTTTGCAGTCAAAGGTCTCCAAATCTACCCCTTTTCAGATACATAAGATTAATGCTTGCGTGTCGCTGCTGACATTCCAATTTGCTCTCCAGCTTAATGGCCTTCCTTAAAGCAGCAATGAATAAAGAGAGGACAGTCGGCAGCTTTCCTTTCTCCCTCTTTCTGTCATCTGCTCTTCTCCTTTTATACATATGCATAACCAATACACACTGTCTCCCAGATTTTTACTGCAGTGTTTCTTTTGGCAAGTTTCTTCCTTCTCAGCCACTGAACAAGGTTGGGTTTTTTGTTTTCCCTCAGCAAGGGTGACAGTTTTGGACACAGCAGTGAGTTCCAGCACAACACACTGGACACGAGCCTATCCATGGAAACCTGATATATCTCCTCTGGTTAAAATAGCACAACTAACTGTAAAATTTCAAAGCAGCTAGACACTGAGCAGCTAATCCTACCTTACTTACCTCCTGCTATATATTCAAAAATAACAACGTTCTCAATGCTATAAGAAAATTCTCACCCATGGTCTAGATATACCAGTACCACCCAGAGGAGCCAGCCAGAGGCGAGGTCTCATTCTGCTCTGTGGAACACAAACAGCGAAACAGACATTCCTGCTCACGTGGCTTAGCAGAAACAGTCACCAGTGTTAAAACTGACCTTGCTTAAGTTTCTGTTTCTTTCCACTGGTGAAAGGAGACAGCATGACTAGCTCAGATGTCACCATTTACCTTGTAGACATCTAAAGTTAGCTGAGATGAACTGAGCTCAAGACATGACAAGAAGTACAGAGTACTCACAGGGTGCCACGGCAGTTGTGTTGAGGGGTGCCAGCAGGACAAAGGGTAACCGTAAATTAAATGCAGATTCTGCATGCGAGTAGTATGAAATCTGGAAGTTTTCCTATGCCCACTTTGTTTAAATAAGATCACAAAGCCATTACCAAACAGTAATGAACTTCCTATTTGTAGAAGGCGGAAGTCGTAAAATAAAGACAACTATGGTCATTTATCTGAGCAGGTACTGCAGGGTTTGACCCCAACTTTACAGAGTTGAGCATTTGAAACTCTTTCAGCTTAGCTATAATTTACAAAATTCTTGACTGCTCAAGTCATTAACGTATCCAGAAAAATTTTCTGCATGGTCTCATATGCAGCACCTTTGTCTTTATTATTCATTGTTATAGACAATATTCATTGCCTCTAGTACCTTCTTTTTTGGCGCTCTGCTGGTTTTCCCACTTATTTTCATTCCTGACCTCTAATGGTAGTTTTGCAGGCAAATCGCAGCATTACTTTCACTACTGCTTGACTCAGCATGCTAATTTGCTTAAAAAAATACTCATAATATCCCCATTGCAATGAGGCCTGATTCTCCCAGACAGCTTTTACTGGTATTATTGTATGTTTAGTTTTGTTTAATAGCCTAGTCCTAAGGTACAAGTCATCAACTCATTTTGGTCAGCCTAATTTCTGAGCAATCAAGTCAGCTATTTAAACAATATGTTTCCACTTCTCATCTTCAAGGTAAATGACTTCATTGGGAAGCAGAGCATAGTTAGCAGCATCTGCTGTGGTTACATTAAAGGCAGGAGTCAAATTATCTCTCCCTGTTTTACAAACATTGAGGGATTTTTTTGAACTAACAAGATGCCTGAAAAATTGTTAGGTAATTTAGGAAGAAAAATCTTTAATTAAAGCAAAAAAAGGAAAACGAGCTCTCACCCCTATTTGGTTAGAGGTACAGTCAGGCACTACATGTCTTCTGGCACGCCCTGGACTCGCAGTCAGATGACAGAGTCCAGAGGCTGGGCCACCATTCTCCATACGCCTGAAAAACTAGAAACGGCCAGCCGGTTTTTTACACATATCCCCCCATCCGATTTGAGCAGTCATTCATACCTGTCACACAGGAAGGATTATCAGACCTTGAACTTTAAAATGAGGGTGAACTCACACACATCTGGTAACCTGTAGAACTCTTACTTTTACAACCTAATTTTCTTCTGGCTAACAGCTCTTCTCAACACTCCTGATACTCATTCATGGATTGATTTAAAAGAGAACAGTTGCCTTCAGCAAACTTAGTCATGGGAGAAGGCTGTAACAGACAAATCTACGCTCCCATTCAGCAAAATATCTTCCTAAATGAAAATTCATAAAAATGCAATAAATTCATTTTATAATATTTTTTTTTAATCAACTTGTGTGTGTTTTTGCATTTCTGTTTTGAGTTTTGCTTTCATTGTGTCAATCATGGAAGCAATCAGATGTTCTCTATCAAAAATTAATAAGCTGAACAACATATATGATAAAGGCAAATTCTGGAAAACACAAGAAAAGATATTTATTTTTTTTAAATGTATTTATAGAATGTTGGGCACATTCATATACAAATACCAAATTTAAGGGAAACTGAAGTTGCAAAGGAACGTCTCCAAGCGGGTATAATCCTTAGCTCTCAGCTCAGATGTCACGTAGGATATGTACTCTTGGAAGACATTGCTCGTAGGATAAATCTGTGGCCGTTTGCACTGGTAATTATGATTCTGCCACGTGATATCAAATGGTATTTGAGCAGATTTGGACAGACAGCCCTAGTTAAACCTTCGGAAAGTGAGAACGGGTTTTTAAGCAAGGGCCAGATTGTATTTGGTTAGCAGGTTTTTAAAAGCATGTATGTAAAAGGATACTGCTGCAAAGGAAGTAGCCCAGCTTCAACTCCCATTAACCCTTGACAGGTATGACTTAAAGTTGAAATCTCACACCTTCCCTGGTTTAGCTCTAAGTGCTCCGATATGTACATAGATAATTCTCAAATTCCCAGGGTTTACAGTTCCCAGCTCCATCTAATGAAGAAACTTCCTCACAGTGTTTATTTTTTGAACATACTAGCAAGCCTTCCCATCCCTTAAGCCTCTGAATGCCCATTTCAGCAGGCTACCAGTTCATGTCACACTGTAATGAGCGTGAAATCTAACTATAAACCACACTTGGCCAAATTCGTATTAACAGAGACAGGGGAAGTAAGACAGGCATAAGGGAAAGCCAGTTCACAGCTGTGAAGATCATAACTAAAGCGCTACATACAAGAACAAGATTACATTTCCTATCAAATTCCAGAGGGATTAAATCATCAAAATAATTCTGATAAGGAGGACATTTAATTCCATTAAACAAATCTGATATATACAAAAGGGAGTCTATTTCCTCTAAAATGAACAGAACATACAAGAGATTCAAGAACATCTTTCATGGCTAAGACAACAGAGAAATTTATGACCACAGAAATGCAGTTGATTACACAATTAAGCAAACTTTGAAAATATCAGTTGCATTTTCGAAGTGTCTAAAAATCCAAATAATATTCAGACTCTAAATACAAGTGGAAGATACATCATGCCATACACCGTCTTAATAGTTGAGAGACATAAGTAAACACAGCAGTGGAAAAGAGATCCAAAATAAGTGAAACTACTTATTCCCAGTCGCGTAAGGGTTCAATAGAAGGCTGGAAATAGTGTGGAAGTCTGTCTAACCCATCTCCTCAATGGTGACCCTGAGGGTGTACATAATTACAGAAGTATGATAAAATGTTCCATATAATACTCGCTTTGTCACTCTCCTTGCATGGACACAGACACAGTGCCAGGCAGTTTTAGCATTATTCAAAGAAAAGTTAAACTTTTATTCTTTACCACATCTCTATATTGGATATTTTATGCATATGAGGAAGAGAGAGAAACGGCAGACTCAGGTCTAGCTTTGGTGGTGCTGGAGCAGAAATCTCTTATGGTATAACTTTGCTCTAGGACACAGAGGAAATTCTGCTGTTTTTCAGAGAGCGGAGATGTGGACATAGATGAACATGGAAAGAAAGGGCAGGCATGGAAGAGGAAGTGAAAAAGGAATGTCCAAGACAGGCTGAGGTTAGAGGCTGAGTTGGAAAAAAGAAGAATTAGAAAAAGTGGGTAGAGGTAGGAAAGGAAAATATCAGTTCAAAGACCTAATATAGCTAAACAAAGTATTAGCCCATGGCTTTAGGAGAACTGCTCTTCTTATAATACTAGGCTCCCAAGACAACTTCGGCAAGGTGCTTTCTTTTCTGTGGCACGTTTTTCAATGATATGCCAATAACACCAGGTTGCTGTAAGAAACAGCTCTGCACTGAGCATAGCCAGGAATGAGCAGCCTCACAGTAACAGAGCTGATGGAGAGACCTGCTGCCGTACTGCTATATATAGTGTTTTACTGAAGCGGGGGAAGGAATAAGAGGATGAAAAGTCTGGGGCAACAGGCCCAGCTCCAATTCATTCTTTGGCCGTGGAAAGTGGTGGTTTACCTTAGAAAAGTCAGAACGGCATACAAGTGTACACTGGCCCATTCTGACCACAATTATAGCCATTCAAAGAATATTTTCTTTGCCACACACAATAGCATTCTAATCATCCACAGCACTCACAGTTTCAAGCTATCATGCCAAATACTATTTAGACCCAATTAATATTACTAGTAATAATCTCACCACCAAACTAAAGTGAGCTTCTGCCTCAATGTGGACATCGCGCTCCTTAGGAGCGACAATTAGAGTAACTTAAGAATACAATAACCGGATTTTACACAGAACACAGATCTGCTGATGCATTCACTTCTTCCATCAATCACATGGTGCTAGTCCTTGGCAGGAAATGAGAGCCAAATTGTTTATTGCCTCCTAGAGCTATAGTCTCATCTCAAGGCAACATCTAATGAACACACTAATACATCCATTATGCAAAGATCTCCTCTGCAGGAGGATGAGCACTGTCCTTGTGTTCAGTCTCGTATTCACCAAGACCTGGCAGTCATTAAAAATTGCTCCCCCCAAAAAAAGGAATCAAAGATTATAGCAAAGATGTAAGTAAAGACAGGATATTACAGGACCAACAACCCATTATCTTCTTTTTGATGTTTAACTTGGGATATATGAAAAGAAAAATTAATACAGGGTGAAATAGATAAACCTTATCTATAAAATTGTTTCTCAATGCTGTCAATTTAAAGGAAGCAAAGACATGCAAAACCAGCCCATCAGCCTGGCAGGATGAGAGCTCAGCTATCTTGCCACAGTCTTGAAAGAAGCAACTCTTCCCTGGCACATAATAAAAGGGTTAAAAATTTGAGCAGCACCAGAAGCCTCACAGAGGTTCAGACTGCTAACTCACTGTGGTAGCCTGCCAAGCTGGGGGAATGGTGTGGTTTCTCCTCAGTAAAGAAGAAACCCAGAATTTGAGTAAAACATGCCACAGTCTCAATAAGTGCTGCCAGAGAAACAACATGAAGAAAGAGCTGTAATCTGAAACGATGCTGGTGCTCAGGCTGAGTTCTTGCCCCAGGAAGAACCAGGAGGACTATGACCGACGTGGGAGAGAAGTTAAGAGGACAGGCCTGTGAGTCAGGGGTAAGGGCAAATACCATCCTTGAACATGACCAAAAGGCTCTCCAAGAGCTGAGTACTCCGAGTTCCCACTGTTTAGATAAACCAAGACCATGGCTACAGTTTCCTGAGGGAGCAGCTTCTGAAGTTCATTTGGAGTTTCAGATTGACCCAATCCAGGAACTCCAAGCCAAACTCAACACTCAAGAAGAAACTCACTTTCATCATACACGCAAAAGCACAGCTAAACACCCTAGCAAAGCTACACCCAGGAAAAGGTCGTGATCTGTCAGCATCTCTACAGGGTAGGATCTCCATGCAGAGGTGCTGGGCACTGTTTGCTGCAAATGTTCACGTGTGGCAAACCAAACCCACATTCTTGCCTTCCCTCTCCACTTCCCAGCTGGTAGCCTGCTGCCAGCTCCCTCCAAGTGTTGAACCACTGCAGCGAGCAGCTGCTGCAGCCCTAGCACAGCAGTCCAAACTCCATGCTGTCACTCCAGCAGCTTCTTGCTCCATAAGCAAAACCAAAAGATGACAGAAAGGAAAAATGAGAAGTAGAGAGGAAAAAAGAAAGATCTGGGGAAAAGCAGGTATGGGGTGGGGGGAATAAAAAAAAAAAAAAAAAAAAAAAAAATCAGGAAGACGACGTACCACACAACCGCAAGGAAAGAAAACAACTAGTTGGGAAGGGGCAGAGGGAGAGGAAGTCGTTAGAGTGAGTACACAAGAACTGAAGACAAACAGTAACACCCGCTACCTTTTGCTACATAGGGCTCTCCATAGAGACATGGAGGGAAAACAATTTGCCTGTAATTAGAATGAACTACTTCCGTTCACCTCCGTGGAACATCAGCTCCCACGTTTCTAGCTTAGTTTTCTCTTTCCTTATCTGTGTGGTACGCCGCAGCACGAGCGTGAGGGTTCAGCCAATGTGCAAGTTCAGGGACCTGCCGCCTCCCCCCACACGCAGCAGTGCTGCAGGGAGGGGGCTACGGCCACCGCATGGAAAATGATGCATTGTAGGCCAACAGGAACAGTTGGGTTTTGGCCCTTTTGAAAGGGATTTTTCACCTGGTATCACAGCAGGAGACGTCACAGTCTATTACACAGATCTCAGATACAACAAACAGTGTATTCATTTCCATTCTAAAGAAATTGCCATGTTCATTTGGACATGCCTATTAAGTCTTAAGAAAAAAATAAATTTGAGCAACTGCCAATTTTAAAGCCTCGTGTTTGATAATAATTATTTTTTTTTCCCCCAAGTAACATAATGGGCCTAATCCATATTGTGGGCAAGTATCCTGTAAAATTTAATTAAAAGCCCAAAGCTGGTAAACAACGTGATATTATGACACCAGAAATATAACAGAGATTTGCGAGGTCTCAATGTAACTCAAGTCACAGGTGGTTCCTGAATCTCATACCCATTCGCAGCAACTACCTACTGTACAGTTTTTGTATGTGTTACTCAGTGGGGCCTGGGCCCCTAAACAAACCCTGGAGGAGGAGATGAAATCATTATCTTGGTGTACTCTAGCCTTCACTAAACAAAAAAATATTTCCATTTCCATCCTTTGGGATTTCATACGCCCTGAAGTTTGATGGTTAAGGGTACCGTACAAAGTATTAAGGCAGATCATAAAAAAGTTCAGTCTTTTCTCCAGGGAAATGTTATGCTGTGATCTCACTGTTTTCCCAGATAAATTTCATTGCATTGTTTCTTTTGCAGCAGTTTTAGACCCATGTGAATGCCATAGCCAATACCAGATGTGCCTCCATGCACTTGCAAGAGAGCTCTGAACAAAGAAAATCCAGGAGAGCTGGAGTTCTGCTTAATGAGAAAAGCCCTGGGACAAAGCTTTAATAGTTTAACTAAAATTACATTCAAAACTTAATTAGCAGAAGCTCTGAACTCACAAGCCGTGGCCCATGAGCTCTAATACACTAATTAGCTAAGACACCCTTTAAAGCCAAGTATAGCTAAACCTTCTTGAAGAGCTGTCACGTGAGTCCTCGGGTCTGAGGGAACATTTGTGTTGCACGTGGGAAGTTCAGCATTATTTCACTACAATGCTGCTGCATATACAATTATTGCAGGTCCCAATTATTTTGCGTAACAAACAAACCATAAAATGTTCACAGCATATAGTTCTATACACAAGGAAGGATAAAAGCAGACGTTAACCATGGAGTTCCATACAGTAATGCGAGCCAAAAACCTTGGAGAACTGGACAATAATTTTCAAAACTTCAGAGAAATTGCATCTCTTAAGGAAAGATAAAAAATAAGTCACGAGTGACATATTCTTTTTTTTTTTTTCTTTCTAAAAATCTTCCTGGGTCAATCAAAACATCCACAGATTTATTTAGATAATTTTCAAACAGTTCTGTTCCAATGTCAATCTTCTCTCTTGTTTACTTGCTATAACTGAAACATCTGAACAAAAAAAATTGCTCAAACATTAGAAATAAAGATTCATTTGAAACATGTAAAAATCAGATGCTTCAGCAATTTTGAATAAAATGTGACATTCTCGGAAATTAAGCATTATCACACAGTGTGTCTATTTTGACAAATCATACTGTCTGGGAAAAAGATTTTACAGTAGTATTTCAAACCGGCTTTGGGTTGTCCCGCTATCTTTACTGATATTATTTAAGCAAGACTGATTACTGGTTTCAGTAGGAAATTTGGTGAAGTCCAGATTTCAGGACATGAAGCAACACTACAGGTATTGCAGAACCTTACAAGAAATACATTCAGATTTTTTACTGTAAATTTTGCCCTCCCACGAAAACCCTGGGAAAGGTTCAAAATCCCTTGTTATGTCAACACAAATGCATGCATTTCAGCTGTTACAATAAAGATTTTTTTATTATTATTTTGCACGTGAATTTCCACAGCATACCAGCATTCTATCATGGACGTTTTCAACATGCCTGTATCTGACACGTAGCATTCAGTGAATTGATGAAAACAGTTCAGTGCATTATATAGTGGAGAATGGGAAAGAGAAAATTTAAATCAGGGACATTAAGGAGAGTATCCTGTGGTCTTACAGAAGATGAACAAATGGAAATTTTACCCTCCCATGACAGATTTGCAGCCAGTGAAATCTGTGGTGCTTAAATTTATTTACTTTTGAAGGACAAACACAGACATTGCCAGGATTTGGATCTGTCAAGCCAGGGCATTTTAGTGGTTGAAACCTGATGCTTTTATGTACCAGCCATTAGTTTTCCTTCTCTGAGGCCTTGTTTTTGCTGCTAAAAAGGTGTGTTTCTGTATTTCAGAATAACTGTTTTAGGCTGAAATTAAGACATAGATTCCTACCCAAAGGTTAGTCAATGGAACACCTTCTCAACAGGAAAAATGGGGCAGTCGCCTCTTCCCCTGCCCCCCCCAAACAATCAAAAACCCTGGAGCGTTGTTGGGTTACTTATTTTAATGGATCCTAGTGAGTTTATAAATGTGCGTATTTGGCATGACTGTCTGTAACCCCAGTGGATAACCTTGACAACTCAGAGGATTATTCCAGCCCTTTGCCTCATTTTTTCTAATGCACTTGAGACATCTTAGGTAGAGATACACGGTTTTTTAACACAGGGCAAGCTAAATAGACTCACCCCCTGGCTGCTGCTGACCTTGCATAGTCAACCCTCTGGTAAAGCTGAAGCTGTGCTCTTACCTCAAGTTAGCTCATACAACTTAAAATTTTAAATTTTGAATTTTAAAAATATGCTTTTGCAGGAGTAAAGTCCGCTGTATCCCACCTGGCAACGCCCAGATGATCCAATGACTAGCAACAGGGTACAGTGTGCTGTAGTAACTACCCACCACATACACAGTCTGAAAACTGAAGTCCTGGTCCTGTATCTGACCCACGGAGTCTAATTCAACACCTGGAACAATAGCACAGTCCAGCCCTGCAAAATGGACAGGGGGCATCCATTCTGCTTTCACCAAACGTGGCAAAGGGTACCAGGCAAACAGCAAATATTACACACCG
The DNA here is from genome assembly GCF_963924245.1 of Chroicocephalus ridibundus. Classification (NCBI taxonomy): domain Eukaryota; kingdom Metazoa; phylum Chordata; class Aves; order Charadriiformes; family Laridae; genus Chroicocephalus; species Chroicocephalus ridibundus. The sequence continues at coordinate 79,457,243 of NC_086287.1, forward strand.
CAATAATCCTGTCACATGATAACTACTGTTTTACACATGGAACTGTATAAAACTCACACTGACACAAATTCATAGCTTATAGCTATTAGGAAGGTTACCATCTAACAAGTAGTGTCCTTCTTTCCAGTTTTATATAACATTCATGAGATCCACAAAACATCAAGGGAAATCTTAACCAGGAGTGCAGAAAAACTTACTCCCAACAGGTTGAAACTAATAACAAACAAAAAAAGGAGTACATCAAAGTACAGTATTTAGTTCTGCTTGTATGTGTAAAGCACTGAGTCTTCCCTTGAGGACACAGAGTTGTGATGTTTGCCCCTGCACTGTGCTGCTTCCATTAAACCCATAGAAAGAGTTCAGGCCTCATGATAACTTTGCAACTGCTGATCCAGTAAGCCGCTTAAAAGCCTCTTGATCTCTCAAAGCAAATTTTTTGCTTCCAGTTTCAAGTTACATTCCCTATTTCAAATGACTGAAAAAAGGAAGAATCAAGGGAAAAGAAAAATAAAATTAAAAAAAAAAAGAAAAATTAAAACGATGGATGCAGGCTCTCCACAGAAATCGACCAGCAAGAATTCAGCAGCACGCTATTCAGATTTCAGTCCAGCCTGTTCAAGGCAATATGTAGCAGCAAAATGAGGTTAATCTTTCCCCTTTCTCCTGAAAGTAAATGTAGAAAGGAGACTGGATCTGCAACACAAAAATGAGTTTCAGTTGCATCCACAGGACCAACTGCTGCTCTGCAGTCTTACAGAAATGCTTCATATCACACCGTCAGGAAGAGATCAAAGAAAACCCGTGAGGTTCATTACCCTGACTCCCTTCCAAATCTTCTTTAGCCCCAAAGAAGAGATAATGCAATCTAAAGTTGGTTTAGATCTTACGTCAACTCTCTAGGAGGACGGTCCCAACCAAGAGGGTACTCTATGGAGGAGCTGGTGAGCTATATGGAGCCAAAGCTGGGGCAGCATCCTAGTACCTCTATAGCTACAAACACACCCTGGCTTTCTTCTGTTTCAGAAAATAATTCACATAAGCCAAGTAGTTCACCAGAAAGATATCTAAGATTTTTCCTCTTTCCATGTTAAGTTTCCAATGAATTGGAAATGGCTTGGGAATGGCTTGGGTTGGAAGGGACCTTAAAGATCACCTAGTTCCAACCCCCTGCCCTGGGCAGGGCCACCTCCCACTAGACCAGGTTGCTCAGAGCCCCGTCCAGCCTGGCCTCGAACACCTCCAGGGATGGGGCAGCCACAGCTCCTCTGGGCAACCTGGGCCAGGGGCTCACCACCCTCAGAGTAAAGAATTTCTTTCTAATATCTAATCTAAATCTCCCCTCTTTCAATTTAAAACCATTACCCCTCATCCTATCTCTACGCTCCCTGATAGGGTCCCTCCCCATCTTTCCTGTAGCCCCCCTCAGGTACCGGAAGGGGCTGTAAGGTCTCCCCAGAGCCTTCTCTTCTCCCGGCTGAAGAACCCCAACTGTCTGAACCTGTCTTCACAAGAGAGGTTCTCCAGCCCTCTGAGCATCTTCGTGGCTTCCTCTGGACTCACTCCAGCAGGTCCATGTCCTTCTTACGGGGACCCCAGAGCTGGACACAGTACTCCAGGTGGGGTCTCACCAGAGTGGAGCAGAGGGGCAGAATCACCTCCTCCGACCTGCTGGCCACGCTGCTTTTGATGCAGCCCAGGATGCAGTTGGCTTTCTGGGCTGCAAGCGCGCATTGCCTGCTCATGTTGAGCTTCTCATTAACCAACACTCCCAAGTACTTCTCCTCATAACAACTGAGTATAAGCTTGTTAATATAATTAACTCCTCCAGTGCAGGAAAGGTAAAATAGAATACAGAAGCTGGGATTTGGGATGTAAGAAAAGAGATTTATCACAAGGAATATGCTTCTGCTTAAAAAAACCCAAAAAACAACCAAACAAACAGAAAACCCAAACACATCACAAAAAACCCCAATAACCATATTCTCATTAATGGTATCTTCTATTGTCACCTCCCGAACCAGCACATGCCCATACCAGGAACAATTTCATACTTCTCCCTGCACTAAAGCCAGTAATATTTATGCTGTGCACAAATCCAGCATATTCCCATGCCAGCTAGTTTAATTAGTGATGAACCCTTGATTATACTGGCCATGTGCTTTTATGCAAAATATAACTTATACAGCATGTAGCGCATGGAGTGAATCAAAAATTGAGCAAATCTGCATTCTCATTAATAATTTTCAAATTTCTGTGCAAGGCAAAGCATAAGTGGCAATCAAACAATATACCACTGAACTTTATGCAGCCAGGGTAGAAGTATATAAACTATAGTGCAAGCAAAGCTTCATTTTTCTCCTTCAAATTGGGGCTTTAAAGCAAGGCTTGTTCCTGGATTACACTTTTGAAAGCAGCGGTTAGTAGAAACAAACTTCTAGCTGTCTTGCTGTCAGAGGTTAATGAGCTCCTGTTGGACATAAGGATGCGCCTGCAAACAAGAGGCAGAACTAGTCTCTTCTGAGAAATTGAGGTGTAAGGAGTGACCACTTCTAGAGCTCACGTTACCAAGTGCGTTTCCAAAACTAAGGTCTCAAGACAAATACTATGTCACTTCAGTAATGTCCAGTAGTTATCCTTCTACCTTCAGATCTCAAAATATCTCCAAGTACAGGACGGCCGTCTCTGTGCACCAAGAACTCTGTCAGTCTATCAAATACCTAAGACTTTCTACTATATGACTCCCAGCTCTGATGCATGCAATATTTTACAGTCAACCTGTCTTTCAAGAAGGTATTCGTACATGTATCAGGGCTCTCCTCTTTCTTGTGTAAGGAACTCAGATCTGGAAAGAAAGAAATTTGCTGGGATTTATATTCCCTTCCTGTTTTTCTGAAGCTTTCGGTATTTTGTCTTTATCCTTCATGTCTGATGATTTGCGTATCACTGCTCTGACAGACACATTATTTCCCTTCTTGCAAAGGTTTCTATTACTCTTTCTACTTAGAACTGATCATCGTTCTTATTTAAATGCAACATTTCAAGTAATAAGTTGTCTAAAAAGACAATCAAGACTCCTTTTCCTACATTTTCTTGTCACTTGGTAGCCTGCAATGCTCAAGGGCTTCTCTTCCAAAATCTCTTTGAGTTACAGCTCCTCATTCACTTCTGGAAAGCTCAGGGTTGGATTAAACTTCTTCTATTGCTTCCTGTTAAAATCTTAAGAGGACCCTTTTTTGTCTTACATTACTTGTTTTCAATTCTTCATATTCTTATTTGTCATTTGCATTTCAGTAGCACTTGGAGGTGCCAATGAAAGTGTAGACAACGGTTTGCATACTACAGCACTGGAATAGAGGGACTTTGCCCCAGGAGTTAAAAATTGAAAGAAACAAATAAAGGATAATTATCTTTGTGGGAAGGATGAACAATATGTAAAATACAGAAACAAGACTTGTCCAAGCTTACAAGGAAGTCTCTGACAGATATGGAAAGTGAGGCCAGATGTCTGAAAGGCTACCTATCTCCTCTCTCTGAAATGCTACTTTCCAGGGCATTTGTGCCCATCTGGTCTATTCAGCTATGCAAGAACAACATATAAATAGCTGTCATTTGCCTTCGCAGTCTCCAAAACCTGTTTTTCCAACTGCCAAAGATGGAGTTGCAGTAGACCAAAAGCACTTGATCTAGAAAAATGAGTGAAGGGAGTTAGTTGGAATATATGATCCCCATTTCCATACAGCAGCACCCCAAGGCAGTGAGTGGACTAAAATGACCACCCAAGAAATCTGATATTAAATATTAAACCAAGAAAACACATAAAGTACAGAACATCACTTCTAAGCAAAGATGAGATATTATTTTTCACAAAAATACACTTATTGCTGCATGTCTTATATTTTTTAAAAATCTCCAAGAACCCCAGCCTGCAGCATATAATGGTTTATGCAACAAATACTTGTGAAATGCCTACTTAAAAAGTTAAACCCCCTGGAGGGCTTGTGAATCTTTTAGTTGTAATGTACCCCTGGAGGATTTTATTTTGTATCCGACTAGCCTGAAGTTAAAGAGTACTTTTTGAACATGTTTGCTTTACTTGAAGCTAAAATCTGGGCTACTTGGGGGAGGGCAATGGAGAGTCTAATAAATCTTACAATATACTTCTTGGCAAGAAAACTACTTACTGGTGTCATGAAGAAACAACTTTACTGCTCTCTAAAGAAATATTGGTTTCAGAAGTTACTATTGTATTCAAGACACATGGAAGCTGCATTAAATCAAGTTGTGAAATGTACTGGGGTTATACATGGTTTTAAAAAAAAAGTTAAATCCTGAAACGGATCCTGACATATATATATAAAAAAAAAAAAAGGAGGAAAGTTTGAGGCTTCCATAAATTTTGAAGGGAGGAAGTTTAAAACTTGGGTGTTCTCTCCATAAGTCACATTCCACAAGGAAACAGCTTGATTTTATGTATATATTTTTACCATTCAAACTTCAGTGGTTTTTTTTTAAACTTCTATTTTCACCGTTTAAAATTGCATATATGTATGCACAATAAGCACGAAGAGGGAGCACGCTTGCTCTGAGAGTGTCAGCTAGCGTATGTTTTCTTATTCATATTTGGGCAAGAGCCCTAACTGTTGGCACACAACACTCTCAGTTACTTTCTTCCCCAAACGCTGCATCCACAAATGGATCAGCAAATTAATCTAGACACAATTAATTAAGGCCACTAGCAGCAGAACAAAATTGCTTTGCCAGTTGCCTATGTGTCTGGACCTCCTCCCACAAGCTACCCAGAGGAAAAAAACTGGGAGGCCCAATCTCTACAGAAAATCAACTGTAAAGAGAGTAAAGTGAATTTAGACAAAAGAAAGCAGATTGAGTCATCAATTTATCCTCAGAACAGACTCAGCTCAGATGAGAGCAAGGTTATGATCTTCCATGCTGCCACGTTCAATTCCATACTCAAGGGATCATCAGAACAAAGGAAACAAGGTGAATTCAAAGTCCCTGAATTTCTATGCTTTCTGTTTGAAGACATCTACAAGAATGTGAAGTAAGAGCACGTGCAACAACTATCCTTCTGTGGCATATTTGCTAGACTGTTAATAAAAAAGTGTTTCCTTGGAAGTGGCATTTGTAGCTATACAGCTGGCTAAGAACCAGAAACTTCTAGTTCTCCTTCCTCACATGTTTTATTCTGGCCTAAGAAAGTTAACTAGGTATTAAAAAAAAAAAAGAAATCTGCATACGAGTTAGACTTTGATGCTTGCAATCTACTTACTTAATTCCAAAATACACCTCCTTTCCCAAACCTGGATATAGAAGACATAGCCTAAGCCACACTGTCACAAATTTTGTATTGTTAATCCTCTGCTGAATGCAGAGTATATTGCCAAATTATGGTCAGTTAGGCAAAGTTTGTATTTTTTTCTTTAGAATTTGATTCTAATGATGTAGAAAATTACTTTTCTACCTGTTAAAATGCATCCACTTCTAGACCAGAACTGGAACCAATAGTTCCTAAGAGGTGCAGAACAACATTGTGAATTAAGAGCCTTTTGCTCAATGTGGACGGATTCAAAATTATATGAAAGAATATTTTCAACATACACATTTCATGCACCAAAGATTCCGTAAGTGGGAAGAATGTTTCCCAATTTAGCCTGCTGTTTGCTTCCTCCCTCACCACTCCCATGGCACCGTGTCCAGCAAAAAGAAGAGGGCAAGGGAGGAAAAAAAGAAGGGGCGGGGGGGGCGGGGAAAGAAAGGAGAAAACCCTCAAAACCCCAACGCCTGCCTTTCAGTTTGTCACATGGTTTCATGTGCCATGAAGGGCGCTGAAGAGTTTCCATAAGCCTTCCAAAACATCTGGTGTCCAATGCATCTGAGCTGTAAACTCCCCAGCTGGCTACTGTAGAATGAAATGAAGAAAGTGGCATACTTTTAAAGCTTCAAAAACCACAGTAAAGTTTATCAGGAACTTCAATATAATTGTCTCAACTCTGCAAATTAGAATGAATATTTAGTGTTACAATGCTACCACCACAAAAGGCCTACTTCTTTTGATAAAGACACTGATTTATCTCAAAGCGTCCTGGGAGGGAGAGGCTGAAATATTGCAAAAGAAGCTGGCTTGGATCTAGATTTCAGAAATGACAAAAAAAATTATCAACCCTCAGTTCTTAACTGCCTTACATTAGTCTTCAAAGTTAAAAGGGGGATTAAAAACACCACTAAGTAAAGCAAGAAAATACCAGACATACTGGATTTCACGCACAGTCCAATTTTATCTCCTAATTATTTAAAATGCAAGCTGCCAAGTGCACCAACCATTATGACAACAAGAATCTGATCCAACTTTGCAACAACAACAAAAAAAATGTTTATCAGAGAAGTCTAAACCACAGACTCATTTTATAAACTTGGAAGCAATTCCAAAGCCAGTGCCATACATCTCAAAGGAAAAGATAAACCCTCACTCACATTTTTATATAACAACAACAACAAATATAAATGGATCAACAGTCTTCATGCAAAAAAAAAAATAAAAGCCTTCACAGTTAAAGACATGAGACTTCAACAATGACTACTTATCAGGGACATTTCCGCTAACATAAGTGCAAATAAAACTCTTGGCAGAAGTGTCCTGACTCGTGTGTGTCAAGAGCGAGGAGTGAGGAACCAAGCTAGCTCTCAAGGGTTCAGAGCACTCCCGTGGTCCTTAACAAGAAAGGAAAACATTTGCCTGCTTCAGGAACTCTTGTAGGACAAGGGTTTCATCCCCTTCCGAATCATCTCTGGTTTCCAAGAGCTTCGCATGGAAACTGAAGCCAAATAGCATCTGAGAACTAAAGACTGAACAGTGAACTGAAGGCTTAAATAGTGCACATGAGAACAAGACACAGGCAAACACATTTGAAGAGGTCAGGAAATTTCATGTTTTTACCCTCCACACATCTTTTTTTTTTTTTCCAAATGCTTCTGGAGGACGAGCTGGCTCAGCAGATCAGAAAGGGAAATAGAGTCTTTCAATAACACGCTGCTGTTCCAAATCCAGACCAATCTTATGGTGACTGAAAGTTATTATCCAATAGGTGGCCAGTGTTAAATGAAATAGTGATTTCACTTCCAGTTTCTGTTAAGTAGGTGTCTGCAACACAACTGGCAGTTTCACCAGACAGGCCAAGCTCTGGCTCTCCAAGCCATGACCGAGGCGTGCTGGCAGGGCAGGATGGTGGCTTACACCTGTTTTGTGGCAAAGAACTTCATTTACCAGTGCTGTTAAATATGAACCAGGAGCAAGCGTGTGTTTTAAAAAAAGAAAGATGAAGAGGAGAATTCTACATACATGACTTTTTTCCTGATTAATTCCAGCAACAGAATATATATCTAGCATGTTTACACTATATAAATTATTACTACATCAAATTAAACTCGATACATAACTCTTAAATTTTGTTCCAAGCTATAAGTGAGGAGCTGTAGGACTGCCATCTGATAGAGCTCTGCTATCATGGCGTATGGAGCAAATGACTAAGAGCCAGGAAATTTTACTAGATGAACCTCAGCAAAGTATTTTGGGGTAGTTTCTCAACATTAGGACAGGACATCTGAGAGTATGGCTACATGGCAGGCACTCCATGATAATAGCTCGTATCAACACTTCCACTGGGGTAAATAAAGGAATAAGCTGCCCCAAATTACCCTGTATTTACCATGGGGTATAAGGGAATGCAGACAGGACTGTGGAGCAGCCGGAGACCATCTGCCCCGAAACTGCAACCAAACTCCCATATCAGCCTTCAAGGTACCTGATACTGAGATATCTCCACCCTAGCCAGGCACAGATCAGGTGGGGTTTAACTCTGCCAGCACTTTGCCATTCCATCCTTTGCCTGGTTGCCAATACATCCTCACTACAGACAGCCTGTTTTAAGCTTCCTCTGACATTGGCTGTCCCTATACGCTTAAAGGGAAAGGCAAACTACCACCCAAAAGCACAGCCCCCAGGAGAAACCCAATAATTAGCAACATGTGTTTCGGTACAGAAAGGTGCAGAGAACATGGCTTCCCCTTTCAGTGCACATGAAGGAAATGTCTTGGAAAAGCAGGGAACTAGACATTGTTTTTTCAGCAATATTTAGTCTAACTCAGCCCCCACATAAGTTAACTTTTGCACTGAAAGAAGTATGCTGTGTAAACTTTTTAAGAGTTTTTTTTCTTTATATCCTATCCAGTGTCTTCCCTCGAGAGTATTCATAAAAGCTGAAAAAGGGCAGTATGTCCTCAGGTCACTCTACAATAACAAGTGTCTGCTGGGCCATGTCAGTTTGAACCGCTCTGCTATTTCCAAAGCTGGGCTTCCACCTGTGTGTTATTGATGACCAGTAACAAACAGAATAAACCCTACATTGTCACAGCCGTGACACTACATATATATATATAAATATATATATATATAAAGAAGGTGAATTTGAAACAAGTATTTCAATAATAAGTGAGTGTTACAAAATAATATTTTCCTCCTAAATGCACGGATAAAGAACCTTTTGCTAGTCTCTGAATTTGGCTTTCACAGCTACATCATCAACCAATGTCCTACCCAATAAAAATATTTCTGCAGAATTTAATAACTACATCTATAGCACCTTGTCTGAGATTCAAAAGCCTTGGAAATTAAAATATGGCAAGAGCAGAATTTATGACAACTCTGTGAAGTAATGTCTATACATACATTCCCTCTTAATGTCATGACTAATTTACTGCTAGGTCTATACTGTAACAAACTTAAGAAGAAGTTACTGGTTCTGCCCCAAAACAATGCCCACCCACAGAAGTCAAGCTTTTGGCCCCTGTGCCTGTTGAGCCGTTTTCTGCCTACTGAATGATGGCAATCAGAATAAAAGGCAAGAACACTCAGATGTGTTAAAAGCTTCAGGCTCTTTGCAGCACTCCCCATAAGCCATAAGCAAATGTGATATTGCAAAATGGCTTGTCATCACCCTCTTCCTGCCCTTCCCAACACATATATTCCTCAAGAAGGGATCTTTTTCTCTCCAATAGCACCTTTGAGATACTGAAACCTTACTGCTCTAGTATTTTACTTCTGCTCTACTATACAAAATAGCAGGGGAAGATGTCTGCTGTTACACAAGCAATTCTATTTATGAATTGAAGATTACTTCCAGGATTGGCATTTCCTATATATTTATTATTTCAAGGATCATTAATTGTTATAAAGGACAGAGCTCTGAGTTACAACTAAGTGCTGTCAGCGTAATCTGCTAAAGCCATGCCTAAAGTAAGAGCACTTGCACGTTGAATGGTATCGTGTACAAGGTATTCACTGAAAGGGAGAAAAATCCCGTAAGTCTGAATTGTGCTGACACAGATTCACACAATTGTTCTATGTTTTCAGTAGAAGAAACTGAAATGAACCGAGTTCAATGGACTCAACTTTGAAGACCCTTTACCATTACATGCTTGAGAAAGTTAGAGATGTAATCTGTGCAGTTTTAACGACTCAAAGAGAAAATAAAACCTGTACCATTTTCCTCATTCAAACAGATCATCATTACCATGTCTTTACACTCAATCTTTCCTAAGTTCCCCCGTTGCTATTCCTAATCATACTCCTTTACAATTCTAAATAACCTTTTTTAAACTTCAGAAAATACAGACTAAATTCTCCTTTGGTCATTGCTCCAGTAGTATTTACTGGCATGTTTATATACACAATAGGTATTCCAAAATAGCTGATGCGCAAACACTCTGTATCACAAATAGAAGCACTTTCATTCCTTCACTCTACATCTGTAACAAGAACTCTTCTTATCAGTTTCCCTACGTACACAAGAAGCAAATAATTTGCTCTTCCAGCCATCTTAGTTCAACCACCCTTAGCTCTTCTTCAAGCTTGCCCAATATCTTTTTGGGGGTTTCTCTGGGAACAAAAGGGTATTGTAACGGTGGCAGAGAACCACATATTGCATACTGCTCGCACGATAAAATCTCTACAGGCATGCAGAGCACCACCAGACTTGGACTGGCCTCAGCATCCATGCTGAAACACGTATAAATTCACCACACAGGCTTTTACCCACAGATCTAATAAGGCTAACAGAGGAGCACTTGCAAATTCAACAAGGAATGAGAAGTAGGGAAAAGGAACAATACCATAGGTCTATGCTAGTTTCTGAAGAAGCAACGTCCCCTGCAATACCCCAAAAGGAACAGCAAGTGACAACGCAGCTGGGGTTGTAGCCTAACTTTATTGAAGTTTCCTACTGATTTTCAGTAACTCCCAAATGAGGGGTTCAAAAAGTCAGCAAAAGGAAAGAGGATTTATCTAAAGGTCACATTCAAATGTTTCTAAACAAGCGATTATTTTCAATCCCAACCTCTTTGGTATCGACTGGAACTTTGCCTGAGAAAATGGTTTCGGGACTCTGCCCACTGGTTTGTTTGTACAGTGGTACGGGAAATATGTAAATAGATTAAATATATGACAAAGTGCCAAGCGTTTGAGAATGTCTGTATACCCATTTCTGTAATATTCTCTGCTACACAATCGCAACTGCCAGAGCCTAACTCTACAGAAGTCAGCACCAAAATCCCCTCTGAAAACAGACACCATGCAGTGTCTGACGAGCTTGTTTGCCATCACCTCAGGACCATCACACATGTTCACACATTATCAGCCTTTGCTCAGAATGAAGCTAGTCTGAAATTACATTAAGTGCCACACACCAGGCTACAGATAAAATGGGTGACAGCCCAGGAGAAAGCATGTTCAATGCCTGGTTTATTTTTCTGTTCACATTTGGGTAATCATTTCTCTCTGCCATTCATGAATTATCACGTCTCATGACAAGAATTCAAATTTGGAGCCCTAACCTCCCTCTCTATAAACATACTGCCCGGTCAGACCTAACCTAACAGATCTGAGCGGAGAGCTCTTTTACCCAAAGTGAGAGGTGTTCTTGCAATTGTAGTTAGGCTCAAAGTTTAAAACAAACAAAACACAACAAAAAACCACACACACACACACACCCCCCCCAAAACCCAAACCAAACCAAAAACCACACACACACAAAACAAAACCCCAAACCAGTTCAGCTCACTACAGGACCTAATTCTTGGTGTTAATCTTTCTCATTTAAGGTTCAGTTCTTCAAACCCAAGGATATTCATTAGTCAGCTTAAACCTTTTCCCATCTATCAATCAATTTCAGTTGCTTGAGCAAAGAAATTTAACAAGCTATCAAAGCTGAAACAAAGAAATGAAAGCTTTCCTAAAAAGATAACATGATAGGACATATACTTTCTTCTCTATAAGGGCATACAAACTTGAGCGTTCACTTCAAGAGAATTTATAAGAAACATTATTTTTCATAGATGATTAACACTTTATACTTGCAGCTCTACTAGGGCTAGTCAAGTTCTTCTTCCTTGCCAGAGGATTCAGAGTTTGCCCAGTAAAAGAAAGGCTCTGACCCAAGCAGAAAGGAATATATTCTAAAATAAAGACTCGCTGAAAAAGGGAGATTTACACTACTAACAGCACAGCTCTCAAGCCACGCGGGTAAATTTTAACATTTATATCCCTGCTAACTAGAGACAGGCTCAAACCAAAACCACAAATATGGAGAAAGTCTGAACCCAGATCAGAATTTTATAGCTCACACCCCAACTCTTCTCTTAACAATGGCTGGAAAATGCTTTTCAAAACTCCTAGAATATTTGTTCCATACACAGGAAATGAGTTTAATAGTACATCTTTGGGGATTAACTTTGTTTAGCTGTCCAAGCCTTTGATTCAAAGCCTGTAGATAGTATTGCTTTAGCTGTTACACAGAAACGGACATATTTCCTGATGGGATGCCTCCCTTGCTCACATGGTCATTCACCTTAATCCCTGTTAACTTTATAGGATGCTATACTGCACATATCATTGGCTGTAAAGGAAGTCCTTTACACATGTTTCTTGGCCTTCCTCTATTCACAGCATGAAAATGGTGAAGATAAATATACTGCTGAAGCATGGGAATTGGGAAGTTGGCTAAAAAGCATTACATTCTTACAGAGGAATTCTTCATTTCTAGACAACAAAAAGCAGCTCCCGAGGATGAATTTACTGCTTCTCCGCTTCGGCATAGCGAGCTGCATTATGACCCTATAATCCACTACGAGAAAGGCAGCAGCTGAGAACTGCTCTGCCCCTGGAGCTGTCTGAGATAGCTCTGATTCACCAAATCACTGTTTCCTTTCCAGTTTCCCTGCTGCCTCAAGGAAGGCAGCAAGCAGCGTCACCACACTGTCCTCTTCCCAAAGTGATTCTGCTCCGGAGCTGGGCTGTGGTCCACCATCTTTCCACTCACAAATAGGCACGCAAGGAAGTAGGAGATGTGAAGAGAAATTCTTTACACTCCAGAAATACATATACGCTACACGTGTTTTTGTTAGCAGTCTGTACAGTGTGTATGGTATGTCTAGGCAGTATGTATGATACATACCTGCCTCAAATGTTGTAGTATGGTGTGCTAGCCAATGCGAGATGGCAAAAGGATTCTTGATGATCCACCCCGCTAGTTAGACCACCGTGTGGCTTTGTTTCTCCACCAAGATTTAGTTTCTGAACAAAGCAGCATTTAAATCAAGCTGAGGCAAAGGCAATAGCCGTTAAAATAGAAGTATCTATCACATACAGTGATGAGACCTGAGGAAGTGGGAGGGACAGAAAGAAGCACACGGCAACTGCTGAGAAAGTAGGATCTGTTGGCAAAGAAAACTTGAAGTCTCCAAAGGGAGAGGAAAAAAAAAAAACAACAAACAAACAACAAATGCCCGTATCTTACACACAGACTGAAGTACAATAATTCTGGCCAGACTGACCAAACTCTCCAAAACCACTGAGCCGCTAGACTGAAACCATCCTTACATTCAACATTGAGAGTAATCATTGTTAAATACATAATAATGGGTTGTGAGGTGCCATTAAATCCTCTTTAGACAGGCAGAATTTGTCTGAATTCTCTTCATATTTATAAGGAGGGGAAGCGGGGAAGCTACAGGCTGGGACGTGTAGGGGTGTGCTCACTGCTGCCAGCCTCATAACAGGACAATAAGTGCCTCTTCAGCACCATACATTTAACTGTGTGCTCTATTGCTTAAAAGAACAAGTGACATTTGCAGCAGAGAACCAGTGGCAACAACTAAAAAGCTTGGGAATATCCATGGCTAACCATCGGTCACCATTTCTAAACATGACCATGGATGATGTATCACTGCCAGCACCACAAGGAGGAGGGAAGAGGTGTTAATTAACCTGTAAACCTGCTCCACTTTGTGCTCCAGATAGTACAAAGGCCCACCAGAATAGGAGGCATAGTTCACCCTCATTATAAGGCTCTCCATTACAAAGCCAGTGCAAACAAAAGCCTACCGCTTTGACTCACCACTCCACTTCAGTTCATTGTAAACATTTTGACATGCATTTCACTCATGTACAAACTGTGCTGCTCTAAAGAATAACCTTCTAGAGAGGGTAATTTCATTATTCAAGCAAACCCCAGAAAAAAGATCATCTCCTTGCAAAGCCTCAAGTCTAGCTGGTGCAGCAGAGCTTGTCTTCAGCTGAATTTTTAACTAACATTTTCCTCCACCCTTTAGTTATGTCTGTGTAGTCCTTTTCATCTAGTAACAGTGGTAAAAGTCTGTCATTCTCCTCATCCTATATTATTTACCTATTATGATTTATACATATGCTAGCCATAGGCTCTATCCCTATGTTCCTACTAATGTGCACTGAATTTATATGCATGGCCAAAAGCAAAGTACAGCAATAAGCAGGAAGTCTACATCACTTCAATACACGTCCTTGGACACCACAAGGGGCAGACATTCAGCTCATATATTAAAAATATGCCCCTTCCACCACCTTCTAACCTTCTCCAAATTCTCATTTGGATGAGTGGGAAGTAAAATGTCTTTTTTCTCCATATGTTAAAACTGCTTTGATTGATACAAACTTTTTAAATTAGACGTCTTGGGCCACTGGATTGTGATGAGAGCTGGACAGTTCAGAAAGACCCCTTTCCAAAAGGATTTCAAGAAGATGACTGTAGAACAAAAGAAGAAAAAATGTAAGAGGGTTTTGGTTTTTTTTTGGCAAAGGGGGATTATATAAGCTCCAACGGGAATTCAAACATTCTTTTTCATTCTTATTTTCTTACTTTTCTCAGGAAAGTAGGTAATAAATACCTGGGTTATTCATAAAAACATAGAAATTAAGTAAGTGTACAGCTGCCATTGAAGTTCTTCATGAACTTTAGATATTTCTCTGTCTATCTCAACAGCTTAGGTAGGTAGAAGGATAAAACCTATCCTCACTTCCCTGCTGGGGAAGAGGGAAAGAGTGGATAAAACTGGTAGTTTCGAAGAGAAGACAAATGAGACTAAATGAGTGACAAGTGCCTAGCTATCTTGGGTCTCTGTGGAGATTCACATTTGAGCAACCTGAGAAAGGATATACAGCTAAAGACAGGGTCTAGACTAGAATACATGGCTTTCTCTTTCGTGGCTTTCTCGCTTTCTTAAGCCATAAATTCACAGTTTCAGAGACCAGGTAGCACGACAGCAATGGTTATCCAACTGACCACCCACATCACACCACCTCCCAACTTCACGTCCAAGCCCACAGACCAGTCTTCTAATCTCAGATGACTTCAAAGCCTACCTACCTTGTGATTCTGAGTGCTTAAGAAAGCTGTATGTAACCTATTATCCTACCTCCTTCAGTACAACAGGACTGACATCCTACCCATAAAATCCCAACCACTAAGTAGAGACCCAAGGGGCTACACTAGTCATCCCCGTCAGCAAAGGCATACCCTGTTATCAGAGATGCAAGGATTGCACGGCAAGCCTGTGTCTGAACCACTGAGAGCTTAATTTAGTTCTGCCATATATACCTGGATATAAAATATGGTTCAGCACCAGTTGTTAATAGATAAATCTAAGAAGTGCTGCACTAGAACATGCAAGTTCTAACAGACAAGAGAACTAGTAGTAAGTACTATCAAGATAAAAAACACCAACATAAATTATTTTATGGCTGATGCAAAAAGGATTAAGGGCACAACCCAGGTACCCCATCTCTGCTGCCTGAGCTTCTGATGTGCCCATTTCACCCCATCCCCTTAACAACCAAGTAAATGGTTTTGTTACACATATGCGTGTGAATCCTACGTTCATTTCTTTGACCGTGTCCCCAGTACCAAATGAACCCTAATTTTGCACTTTGCATCTTTTAGTAAACCTGTCGACGTTAGCTGAAGAAACACTCCATCCTCTGCCTACTCACTTTTTCAGCCTCCTTTCAGAAGAAAAGTCTAGCTTTTCTATCTAGGATCTAACCAGCCCTCCCTTGGCTTCTTTCTTAAGAGCACATTTTCACCCAGTCTGAGGGGAGTGCATTTTGCTCATTCCTGTTTGATATATTTATTGTGAGACAGGATCATATGAGACTGAAGGCCCAGAAAGCCCCATGCTGTGTACCTTGCATAAAATGTACTTTCCTTTACGCTAGAAAAAGGCTTACATGACATATAGTTTTTATAAATATATATCTATGAAATTTTGAAAGTAGGCAAAAAACATTATAATATCATAAGGTGGCAAGGAATACAAAAGAAGAAAAAAACCACAGTGAATAGAATCCTTTTTTATATTAGAAAAAGCCCTATGCTTAACACAAACTCCTTCATGAATTCTCTTTATACTTGCAGCAACACGAATTCACCATTCTGCTGACACTGTTGCTGACGCTACTGAAAAAGTCACCCAAGAAGGCTCATTTTAAAATAAAACTTTACAAGAAGACGAAACGCAGATTTGTAACAGAACATTTCCTTTTACTTAATCACAGCATCATTACTGGGATGGTATAAAGTGCACTTGGACTTCTTAATAGATTTAATGATAAAGACGTAACTTTTTTAAGCTAACTGCCACAAAGACATCCAGTTAAGAGAGAAATATCTTATAGTTACCCAAAAAATCCCCCCCCAAATTATTTAATACCAACAAACAAGAGATTCCTGCAGTAACTTGGTGTTTCTAATATTGCTATTAATTTTTAATACTACCTTCAGATTCCATTCACTGAAGTCACTGAGGGATTCTTAAGTATTTACAGGCATCAGTCAAACAAGGAACCTTTTCAGCTCTTTGCCCTTATAATCATGAGGTATAAACTTTCAACTTCCATACAGAAGATATTTTTAAAATGAAGAGTGCATTTCCCAGAATAATGATGCTCTAATACCAAACAGCAGCTCAGTTATTTTGTGTTAAGAAACCAAAGCCCTTCTTACACAATTTCAAAGCAGCAGCTGTGACTTTGAAACTAGGAATTCATCCTGGCCACCTGCTTTAAAACTAGCCAAAATAAACGTGGTGGGATGGTTCCTGTGGACAACCATGGGATGGCAGGGTCGCACAGGTTGTTTGCTGTTAGGGCTTTAGGTCCTAGAGATCACTCACTCCTCCAGGATCGTGTCTGGACGAGGACCTTGGGATCCAGCCGCATCCGAAAGCTGGGTTAATTATTAAGTGCTAGACTGCGGTACTGTTACTCATGAGGAGCAAAACGTCATTGCACAGTTGAGATGTGTTGGTCACATCTCATTCACACATGGCACACGCATGCCATTCACACTATGATGTTTTATTCCCACAGCAGATGACCCTTTTCAGTCACTTGGCAAGCAGTATTATGGTCTGGCTTGTAAGGTATTGTTTTCTTTGAATAAAGGGTTTGTTTTGCTGTTGGTTTGGGTTTTTTAACATACCCAAACCCACCCAAAATAGCAGTAACAGTAAACTAAAAGTGATGACTTTAAAACCTCAAACTAGCCCACTTTTTCTAGCCTTAATGAATGCACAAACATTGCAAAAACCAGTGCCCACCAATGCAACTTAGTGGAACATGAGATCTTCCCAGATTCACAGCTGTAGCTAACGTAGCATAGCACACCTCCGGAGATATTTCAGGGCCTAATCCTGCTCTCAGCAGAGTTAAGGGAGAGTTAATGGACTTCAACAGTAAAAGAATTTGGCCCACAAAGACTCAGCATTAAAAAGAAAGCATATTTTGCATTAACCTGAAAATAATCCCCATCAGAAAACTATACTAGAAAGTACTACATAAGAAAAAGAAACTTTTAATATTTAAAAACATACAAACATGTTCCTAAAAGTTTATTTTAATATAACTTTGCTAAAGGGGGGAAGGCATAGTTTAAAAAAAAAAAAAAAAGAAAAAATTAAAATCAGGTCACTGCTAAGCATGCTACATTCCTTCCACTTTCTACTCCTTTTTTTGCCTTGCTTTCAGCCTTTGCACACCCGTTTCAGACAAAGTAACCTACTGGAACGCTAGCAGTGCCAAGGTGGAAATATGCTCCTCTCCTTACGGTCAGCAAAGGACACACACCTTGATCTTCAAGGAAAAGCCTCTGGATGGTGCAGCATAAAAGGCTGCTGCAAGTTTATCTTGTCTCTCTTTTTTTTTTTTTCTTTTCCTATAAATTACTCCTACTTTTGATGTCTATTCTTGCTCTTAAAAAAAATACATACATCAGGTTAAGATGAAAACTGCCCACACGACAAGTTTGCGTTTACAAGCTTAAGAGCAAGTTTCACTTGAACACAGGTCAATGCCGCTTTAAGAAAACATCACATACCAAAAAAATCACACATGGTTAGAACACATCACGAGCAGAGAGGAATTGTGGACTCAGTCTGTGAGGCACCGAGCCAGGCTGAGAAGCCCTTTGAAGTTAGAAAAACATCCTCTGGTCAGAGCACATTTGTGAAACCGTGGGACAGGCGCTTTAAACAACATTCACTCCGAGATCACCTGCGGTGTGCCAGTGGATTGGCGCCTGTGTAACCTCAACAACGTAACCCTTTATATCCCACAAAGATCGCTCACTCCGAAAGCTGTCCCATCAGTAGCACACAGTCAAAAAAAACGCATGGCAAAACCTGTACCGTTTCACCCGCTGCACAACAGAGCCAGGTGGTTCCTACTGGAATGGGAAGTTTGGTTAAAGCCTGCTGTGAACAGGACGCAGGCAACGGGAGAAAGGGCGCTTTACCTGGACAAAGCAGCACTGGCACGGAAGGAAGGCATCATCACCCTGCAAGAAGGGCCGCCGCAAACCAGTGTTGCACAAAACTTAGAATACAGTTTGGCATGCAGATGGGTATGACACGAAATACTCACTGTTAGTCACCATCGGCATGAGAAGAAAGATTCCTGGCTGTGGATGGCTAAGCCCAGGTCATACGCACCTCCCCCCCGCTCATCTACAGAGGGATGAGGCTGAACTTCAGAGGCCTGCTTTTACAGATGAGTTACTTCCCTCCACCCAGTTCTGCCCTCAGCTATTAACACCCAGCCCAGTGGCACCAGTATGCTGCGCCAACACAATCTCAAGCCAAATCCTACCCCTGGCCTGGGCTGTGTCTCAGACTGGCACGCCTCTCAGAAAAGAGTCTCTGTACATATTTCTAGCTGAAGGCAGAACTGGTTATCCGTTCCTGATACTACTGGATATTGTAACTGATACACAGTATCAGCAGATTTTGAATAGATGGCATGTCTATTGAGAGCAGGGCAGGAGGAAGCCTCACCCTGCCTATGGGTAGGGCTCCTGCTGATAGCAGGAGACACTCTGACTGTACAGTAGGCCAGGACCCTTTCGTTGCTTCAGACATACCCCTAAAGGCACGACATTAGCATTTTTCTTGTCTTCTGTATTTGACAAGCCTTCCTATTTTCCCCAGTGGTGGTGAAAATCTCCTCATCGTTTTGAGGAGACCAGGACTTTAGCTGTTGCCATCAGAAACACACAGGAGGAGGCTCAGATTACCGGTGCGGAGATAATAAGGGACCTCAGCCTTTTTGCTGCTCCCACAGGACATTACCTATTGTCTGCTGTTCATTTACTGGCAAATCTACAGGGCTTCCCACTGCAGCATCTTCCGTTTCTGTCTTGCCAAAATGGGGAAAATCAGAGGTGGCCTTAGACTAAGGGTAAATTTTTTTAGCAGAGGTTTGTTCTGTGCTTAAACAGCACCTGTATGTTTACTGACTAAGCACGGGGAACACCTGCATGCCCCACTCTAGCTGGGCCCTCCTGGAGAACAGCAAATGTCCAAGGACACAGTGCTACTTCAACGTGCCTTGCTTTTGACTTTCATCACACAGTTCTCACAGACATTGATTTCATTTTTTTTTTTTTTTCTGAAATGCATTTTTTTAAGACAAGAAATCAAACAACACATCTGGAAAAGAGTGCCATCATAAGGTTGATGACCAAATTCCAGGGAAATTTGTATAGCATCAATGAATACAATACTTCCTTTCCAAATGCTGGGGTTGTTCTCTTTCTTTTTTGATACACGTCACCATGTTTTAATCCAAGACTGACTGCCTTTCAAAGAAAAGCCCTGCACAATAGCTTAGGAGGAAGAGATCTCATTTACTTCTTTATGCTGTGCATTAGTCCAGAGTTAAGAGATTTTGTGTGCTTCCTATTGGTCATAAATAAACAATTAAAAACAGCCTTAGAGTAGAAGGGGGAAAAAAAAAAAAAAAAAAAAAGGAGAATGAGACTGTGGTGCAATACTTTAGCAAACCAATCTAATTAGATAAAAAACACTTTCATACAATAAAAATGTGGTATTTTAATGGGTATTAAGCAATGCTGTGGAAATAGCCTTTCTGAAAACATGCTTTTTAAACCTATCTGCAAAATTACATTGCTAATTACAAGTGGGAATTTAAGTAGCAGTACAAGTAGGAAAAAACTTTTGTGAACCTGTCACAAAATGATCAGATAAACTGCATCTTCCGGGGAAAATACATTGCCATTCCACCAGCAGCTGCTAGATAGAACGACTATTAGTCTCACCACTTGAACCTTCCCTCATCTTCCACTGATGTGGCAGAGAACCCGATACAAAACCACTGAAAGCAATGAGAAGCTTCCCCTCTACTACAGCAGGGCTTTCACATCAAAACATAACAGAGAAATATTGCAGAATTTTTCAAAAAGATAAAGCCAGACTTACCTAACGGCACTGAGTTAGTTTAAAAATATACCTTTAAAAGTAAATTATTTATGGTATTCTGAAAAACTCCTTTTACATACGTATCCACATCAGGAACAAGACCTTGCTCATAAGCTTTGCATAAATAAAAATAGCTTTAACTGAGATAACCTATGAAGTTTATCCTCAAAATAAAATTAAATATTCGGGATGGCTAAATGAGGCACAGTTTTTCCATGGGAAAAATATCAAAGTATTATTTATTTTTCTGTAAGTACTTGTTTTGAAAAGCCTTTCCTCCCCACCTGGGCTTCGGCTAAAAGCCACAATCTACATTTAAACAGTGTGTACACTTTAGAAAACTATCAACCATCTTTTTTTAAAGCAGAAGCGTATGAAATTATTTGATCCACTTTTCATATAGAAAGTCTAGGGCTGACCATAAAGAAATAGGCAGGCTCCCAGTATAAACTTACCAGGATTACATCAAAGACCTTCCTCTAGGATCAGACGATTGATTTCTTCAATGCTTTTTAGAATTTCTTCCAGGATATTTTGGGTTATTGCCTTAGACCTTTGCTCAGCTGGAATGACAGATATTCTGTTTGCTAGACTATGATGTTCTCTCTTTATAGGGGAATGAGTGTCTGTAGTTTATACACACGTACGCTATGTGAACAGAGAGAGACTTGGAAAGTTCACAAGCAAAATTATTATTTATTGTTTCAAAAAAAAGAGCAGTTTATTACAGAAACACTGATACAGGCTTAACCGCAGCATCTTATGCAATACAGAGACTGCTTGTTATTCTGTGAGCTCAGGACTGGCGCACTCTATGCTCAGGGAAAATTCCCGCTCCCCCAAACAGGCATTTGTTCTTTATATACATTTAACACATAAGGCTTAGCTTTACAGCTACTACCTTCTCTACCTAACTCTCTTGAAACCAACTGTCCTGGAATTTCAAAAGATTTTTAAGATAGGACAAGAAGCAGCTTAGTCCTTACCTACCACTATCAAATCTTTGGGGAATCAGACAGCAAACTATCTCTAAGGGCAATGCGACACACTACCCACCGTTCTCCTTCCTCCCCCAAGACAAATCTGTCACCTCCATACCACTCATCATCCGCATCAGAGTATGGATCAAAAGACCCGAGGCTGCTCCCAAATCCCATTTCTCCTGCAAGACAGTACTTTGTTCTGTCACTTCCCTACTGAGTCTATCCCCTTATTTTATGCCTCACAGCATGCGTGGCTGCACCCCAAGATCAAACACCCACGTATGATTTTCTTTCACAGATCTTGAATCACAATGTTATACTTTAATAGGAACCTCAATATACTTAATCCCTCTAAAGCTGCCACAGTAATGCCCCCAAATGCATTAAATTCCACCCTAATCACAAAACACAAAGTATTTCTCTCGATGGACAGTGCATAGACTGTTCTGACCACATGCCAATCCAACTCCAGGCTAAAGCAAGACACACTGCCAGCATTTGTTAGTTGGAAGCCCAAGGACACAGGGCTGAAAATTCCAGGCACCTTAAAAGTTCTCTGATGCAAATTTTGCTCAAAATATAACTGATCCCCTCCCACATTTTAAGGGAGGATCCCGCATTCTCAAGGGATTCAAGTCTATTACAACCGAAAGCAAGACTGGTAGATGGCACTTTTCAAGGTACAAGCAAGTCACCCTTTCACAGTCAATGAGTTTCAAAGTTCCACAGAATTTTCATATCAAGAAGGGTTATCGGAGAAAATCACCAAACTCGGAGCTTTCACAAAAAGCAGAAAAACTGCTTGCCTGATAAGTCTTGTGAACAAGAATTTGAGTTTATTAACAACAGCTTCAGATTTAAGGCACAACAACTTCTTGTGTACCTTTGGCGGGGACCTTGGTTTGAGACAGGGAACAACAAGGTCTGACATTACCCCAGACAAGAGGTCAGCATGGCTGGATCTTTTAGGTGTATTTTTACAGGGCTCTTCTTGGCCATTGAGGAACTTCTCAGGCACCGATGGCATTTTAGTCTCCTGTGGCCACAGTCTGGTCTTCTGAGGAGCAAAAGGATTTACTCCACCAAAAGTTTTATAGACTAAAACAATAGGATCATTTATTGCCCTATAACATACAATAGGCCACACTACACAAACCAAATCAGTGGTACTCAGTTCCACAGCTATTATAGGACCTCCCAGCATGAGACTGCATTGTTCCCTTCCTCAAACAATTCTATTCTGGAGTAAACCAGAAGTATTTCTCTTATACGATGGGCACATATCAGGCCATGTGAGAGACACACGTATGGGTATTAAGTAATCTAGCTAAACACTTACTTGCAGATATAAGCCCATTTGAAAGCCGGCTCCCATGACAAGCCAATAGACTAGTCCACAGCAGTCTATTTGCCAGACACTAACTATTCAGGACTTGCCAACTCAAAAAAGGATGTCTCTCACATTCAGAAGTGCCATCTCTACTCTGCAAATTACTCTGCAAAATATATGCCGTATTGCTCTGATGACAATAAACCCAGAAGTTTACAAAAAGCAAATGCACTGTATGGCTGTAGCCCTTGCAGAGAGACCAGGACAGCAATAGTTGAACCTACACAAGTCATTTCCCCTCTCTCTTAGATTACGCAGTAGTAAAAGCATCTGCGCCAGCACAGCCCTTTCACCACAGCTAACACCGCTGGCGTTCCACCACTGCAAGACAAATGTCATGAGATATTCCAACACAAACACTCTTTGCTGGCTCAGAAATCAGACACAATGAAGATTTTGCATTTGGAACTTGGTTAATAATTCTTGAATGGAATACAGTCCAACTCAGTCTCCCATAGCTGTAGTTACTCTGTAGGAGTAAATACAAGCCTAGTTTTGCTGCCAATGTTGGCAGATATGACTAAATAAATTCACAGAGAAAGTCTATTTGACCATTTCTTCACATTAATTTTTTGAACTAAAACTATACCTCATTTTCCATGTAAAGATATCTATAAATATCACATAGCCTGAAAACTCCTGAGTATTCGGAGTAACTAGTATATTAACTAGAAAAGTGGTTTAGTAAAAAAAAAAAAACAAACCACAAAACAAACTTCAAGTATTTTGTACATTTCAACATCTACTATTTACTCTCCAAGCAGGTTTTGATGCTGACATTCATGAAGCAAAATCCATCCACAAGGATTTCTATAAAGGCCAACATCTGCAGCACAGAGAGCAACGTTCCATTTTGATTTAAATATCATCACCGAACAATTATTTCCCCAACTTCGGAAAAACTCTTACAAAGTTTCAATACTCAAGAGACTTCTCTTTCCTCTGTTCATAACCCAATTCAAAAGAGACCATAAAAGTCAACTAAGATCTTCTTCTGAAGGGTGCCTACAAATAGCCACTTACCGAGCTCCTCCTGGGTCTTATTACAGATCTCACAAAACCTACAGAAAATGCTTCTGTTAATGAATGCTGCTGTAAAAAACATTCCCATATGTCGATAATCATGTGCTACAAATTTCCCATTTTTGTTATAAGCAAAGTTTTAGTGTAAGCCTGGACTAAATTATTTACATTTAAGTCATTAAAGAATGTAACATATTGTTGTTATTTTTCATCCCAATTTATGGAAGAAAACCTACTCCATAAGCAAGGCCTTCTCATTCAGAAGAATTAAGGTTTCACTAAGCCAAGGGGGACTATCAGTAGCCCAACAGACATGGCTTGTATCACTTACATGAGGACTTCACCCAGCTACTACACAGAATTTGCTTCCTTCTTACAAACATCAACCTAAGTAACTCCACTTTAGAGGCATGGGAGAAAGAGGGTTGTTAGAGATCAAAAAAAAGTTACTTTAACGAGATTGCTTGCAGAAACTTCACGGGCCATTCAGCTTTCCAATCAACATGCCAAATTAAAAGTGCACCACATTAAATCTGAAACACCTATAAAACAAGCCCTGATGAAATACAGACTGTCTTCAGTCCACCTCCTCCATATGGCTCCAGCAAAGTCAACTTTTAATTTCATAACACAAAATATTTAATTTATGCTTTTCTTCATATGTCAATTTAACCTCCGGCACATAGCTTTGAAACCATGTAAGGATGCCTAACACTTTCCATATGGCAACCGAATTGTGGCTTTTAATTGCACCAACTGGTATCATTCAAGGATAATTCCCTTGGAATCCAGCTTTCTGCTACAGTATTGGCCAATCCACTAATCTCATCACCATGGCACTAATACTTTCAGAGACTCTTTGATTGTTAATATTCATATTATAATTTTCCCAAACCAGAGCTGTCAAGATATACTATGTGCACCACTAATTAAATTATCTTGGTTTGTTGGCACCAAATTTCAACACTAAATAAGATTCTGCTTCTCTCTCTTTCAGTACAAAGTTTGGCAATTTTATTTTAAATGCCATGCACAATATTTTGTGCATCAAAATATTTTTTTTAGTCATACCAATATCTGGCACTGCTGAGTCTGTTGTTTCTTTTAATCCTCAGAGTCAATACAAATAATTATCTATACAATACTGACATTAATGTACTTCAAAATATTTCCATTTAAAAGATCGCTTCATGCAGTCACACAAGATAGGACCCAAGGAAGTTTTAATTGCTCTTGTCACCGTATCAGTACGAAGGCAGTCTTTCAAATGTCATTCTACCCATGAGATGACCCCAAAGTAGTGCTACAATTAAATCTTCCACTTCAACAGCCTTTACGCCATAGTAGATACATACCACTAAAAAAAGTCTCTTTTCTGTTTATTATTTTCATTTTGGACAGATGACCTACCCAGCTGTGTCTTCCATAAGGCTATGTATTTTTATATGCACACATACACATGCTATTTAACAGTGGGGGACTGGGAAGGGCTTTTTTTTTGAAGAAAGCTCATGCTGGAGGAGCAGTGAAGTTGACACTGGCGTAGTCTCCTCTCAGCCATGCAAGGAATGCCCATTAATGTCACTGGCAGTTACAGGCACAGAACAAATGGAGAACAAGCCCCACCTCCGAAGCAGTGATGTGCCTCAGCATTTCATACTGTATTATTCCCAGACCAGATACTCAACTCTAATTACTATCAATTAGGGTTGAACATGAGGATCACTAGCACTAAAGAGCCCAGCAGCAGTGGTAAGCTAAAGTCTTTTCTATTTTACCTAAAATGATCACTTACAACTTGGCTCACTGTGAGCTGATTTGAAATTTAATTAAAAATATGAGTTTTTTTTCCAATCCCAAGCACAGATCTCAATGAGACAGTGTAAGAAACTAGTAAAATTTCTTATGGCTTTGAAGATAAAAGTAAATTGAACTAAGCAAGTGTCATATTTAATATTTTCCCCTCTAGCATAGAAGTACTTCTCAGTTAAATAAATAAATACATGAATATTTGCAAACAATGTTGATCTCCAAAAATAGTCTGTAAAAGTAAACACACCGAATAAATTTAAACTTAAGAATTATACAGGATAATCCACAATGTCAGAAAACCTTTCCAGGCACAAGTTAACTCATTCTTAAAGCAGTAAAACAAGTGTATTCACTTGCTCTAACAGATTTACAGCCCCAGTGGTTTCAATTAGCTTTGAAACTAGAAGATGACTCTGGACCTCGTACTTTTCATGGATGCAACAGAATTCCTTTTTTCTTTAATTCTGCATGATGTGGAAGGCTGCAGCACTAGCCCTCAGCCTCCACAGTAATTAAAACATTTAGAGCAGAGCAGCCCCTGCTGGGCAGGTGGCAATGGTTTAATGAGATCAGAGCTCCTAGCCCAGAACAGAAAGTTGCATACACACCAGAAGTGCATATTTCAGATATAGTCCCCTTCCCCTGGCTCATGCCTTCACCACCAATTTACTATGAGATCCTTCTCAGATAACTGATGCATTTGGCAAGAGCTAGACACTAGTTACTGTTCTTCCAGTTAATTGGAGGGGGGAAGACACAAATGGGCAGGAGATGACATGGACAACATGTCAGCAGAGGGAAGTCTGCTCTAACTAAGAAACTCTCAAAACTTCAGTTCAGGAAGAGAAAAAGTGTTGTATTCTTGAACCCTCCTTGTGTCAAACACTCCCTCAGTGAACTGATGTAAAGACCTCCCCTCCACAACTACTGTGAATTCAGTCATTCTATAGAGGAGTACAAAAGAAATTTTATTGCTTTCCTGTATTACTCACTCATTCCTCTTGTAAAATGCTACATGAATCCCCCTGAACTTCAGTGTCATCTCCCCTGGATGACTAACATCAGCAAAACAGTTCAGTGTGTCTGTTCTTGAGGAAAACAGCCTTCCGACTACAACCAAGACGGAAATTTTGGCTTATCTAGAGCAACGTAAATCAGATTTCACTATTGCATTCAAGTTCCAATCAAAATGATTCAAAGCTTTGATGTTTCAGACTTGGAAGCAACCAAGTGCTCTCCTCTCCCATCAAAAGGTCTTTGGAAGTACACTGGATTTCACCAAACAGGGCCCTACATACAAACGAAACCACCATCAACAAAACTATGGTTAAGGATTCCTAGGAGGAAAATTATTTCTAGGACCATTATTTTTTTAAAAGTCATCTGCATTCAGAGAAACATCCAGTTATTTTCATCAGTGTTTGATCTAACTCCTTCTGCCATAAGTCACAAGCGTGGCAATTAGGACCTATTTCAGGGGAAAAAACACGTTTTAAGGAGAAGCCAAAGTTTCGGCTGTGACACAGTAAAACTGTACCATTCCACAGAGCCTTGTAAGCTAATTGAACATTTTAGGAGGAATTTTGAAGTAGTAAGGAGAAGAGCCCTTGGTTGATTCAAGTGCAACAGTACTACATTATTGCGGAATACAAAACTGTCCCACACATTCCCATATGACTAACTATTAGCAGAAGTGACTGGTATTTCTACATCTTGAGGTGAATAAAGAGCCAAGAGGGTAGGCTACAATTTGCTTTGTATCTTGGTATAATTATACAAGAGATCAAAGAGATCTCAAAAGAGAAACGCTCATGCAATCTCAGTTATGGAGTCAATAGCTGTGACTCCACAATCCTTGTCAAAAAGACTGTACATATGGCACATCTGGTTCCAATGCAGGATTAGAAATGCATCCTTCCATATTACCAAAAGTTCATATTTTAAAGGAACTTTAACGTAGCTGTCACAGTGTGCCTGTGACAGGATGACAATTAAACTAAATCAATTAGCAGGCTATAGATGCATACTACCAAATATATTAGGCAATAAATTGCTAATATTTTCAAACATTCAGAAACAGCTCCATCAGGATGACAGTAAAAAGCCTCATGGGAACAGTGCTTTTAAACATACTTAAACCTATTTACAATTTTATAATGCATTAAACTGTAGACTAATTTTTAGTTAATGGCTTGCTAATTGCTGAGCTATCATGAGGAGGACACCTTGAGTAAGAAGAAAAATACTGTTCTACTGTCATTCCAGCTGAGCAGACCTCATGGAACTGAAAACTGAAGAGCTTTGTGAATAGCAAAATATCTTTGACAAAAGATTTTTTTTTTCCTATTTTCAGAAAGCAAACTGTCTTTGTGGAAGAAAACATATTTCACAAAGCTGAAGTCAGAGTTTTGGACCTTTAACTCTTGTATTTTAAACCTATGTTTAGTTTGATGAGTTGAGCTTCTTTCCGAGAAAATACGTATATGAAAGACAAAATGTATCTAAAAAGCTTGACTCACAAAAATGGGGATAATGAAAAATAATTAAAAGCACATGTTTTTACTCATTGCATCTGTATGATACATGTGTGTACCTTTATTAACAAGAACTTCTTTCTTTGGACACATTGTCTCCAAGTAAAGCACAACAAAAATCACTTCAACCGACCATACCTGCAAGTTGAACATGAAGTGATTCTGCTGATCAATTACAAACGCTTAATATCAGTATCTTACTCCCTTCGCCTTACTTCTAGTGACTCCCAAACAATTTATTCTCCTCTAAACATAATACTGGTGGAATCTAAAAAGTCATCATTAGCTTTTCCTATATGACACATATTCTACACCCCACCTAAAATGAAGATTCTCCACTTACAAGTTAATTTTTCCTGAGACATGAGACACGTTCAGGCTTCTGACAATAAAACTGGTGGCTAACAAAGCAAAGAGCCTGCAGGAGGTTTGGTAGCCCTGCTCTGCTTGTGCTTTCAGGGCCACATTCCTTGCTGGGAAGCACAGATTCCAATCTCCCCATCTCTCAGGTTACTTTTCCACTGATGAAGCTTTCAGGGCTTGATCCAAAGCTCACGGAAGTCAATGGGAGTCTTTCAGTAAACATCAATAAGCTCCGGATCATACCCTGAAACGCTATGAGGACCATATCTAAGAACTGTTAAGTTTGTTTACCTCCCATCATGCCTTTTTGTTTAAAGAGACAACATTGAAAAAAAACAACAAAACAAACATTTCCACCAGCCCAACTTTACAGGGGAGGACGGGAGGAAAAAGAAAGGGTGGAAAGTGACCAGTGTGGTAACTGCCAGGACAAGTGACATGTGCAGTAACTCTTATGAAGAAAGTCGGCCACACATTATTAGCAAAGAGCAAATAAATAACAATACACTCTTCGGGGATTTCTCCTTTCCTGAATTCCTCTGCCAAAATGTCACAGACAAAGTTGTGCACCAATCAGGGTTCACAAGCTTGCGCACATTGGCAGGGTGCTGGGCTTTTCCCAGAGATTCTCTGTTTGTTCCTGTTTGTGAAGGGTTTTGTTCTAACCGTACTGCCCAGACGCTAGCAGGCAGGTCCCCTTACTCCTCTGGCTTTTTGTACCAGCCCCAAGTTTGCTCTGCAGCTCCTAACTTCATCAAAGGGCTGAAGAAAACCACCCACGGGGCAGCCCCCTGGAGCAGCATTAGGGCAAAGAAACCCCTTCCTTTGCACAACCGACCCTTGGGAGGGAGAGAGGGATGTAGAAAGAGCTTTTGGTTTTCCCCGTTTCAAAAAGCAGGGGCGGGGGAGGGTGGGGGCAGCGAGGAAGCTGACATACCCTGCTGGCGCTGGAGAGCCTGCAAACAGCCCGGTGCTGGCAGCCCTGCGGGAGTCCCGAGCTGCTGCCTCCGCTGCTGCTGCCCCCGGAGTATTTCTGCTTCACCATCCAGTCCTCCAGCCCTTTGCGAGCCAGAGAGGCGTTCACCGCGAAACTATCACCTAGAAAAGAGGAGACAATGCCGCCGCTGAGCCGCCCGCAGAGCCCGCCCGGCCCCCGCGGCCATCCCCGCTGCCTCCCGGCCACGGCTGGCCGCCGATCCGCGGAGGAGGGCGGGGGGGGGGGATGGGGACGGGGACCGGGACCGGCAGGCAGCAGGCAAACCGCGGCGGAAAGTTGAGGGGAGAGGGCAGGGGGACGGGGGCAGCCCCCCGGAGCGGGGATAAGGAAGGCGTTCAAAGTTAGTGGCAGTGAGGAGACATCCCTACCTTCTGGACTTTCTCGGGGTTTACAAACGGCAGCTAGGCAGATCCGGAGGAAAGTGTGTGAGGGAAATAATAAAGGAAGATCATTAGACACCGGTATAAAATCACAGCAACAAACCGAGTAAAATCCCAATCAGGGGAAGGGGCAAAGGAAGTAGCAAGTGAAAGGAACTAACCATGTTTCGAGTGAAGTTTCCCCATCTCTCTGCATTGATCTGCAATTACGATTCATTTGACTGTTTTCAGTAGGGTCAGGTTCGGTCGTTGTTATTTTTGTAGCTGTATAAAATCCCAGCGTGTTTAGAAATCCATGTGGTCCGCTTCTCCCTGCTAAACGCACAAGCGAGATCAAATCTCAGCTCCTCTCCTGCAGCACGGTCCGGCGTCCCCCTCTCCGCTCCAGTCTTCCTCCTCTCTCCTCTCTTTCCCAAAGACAGAGGCGGTTACAAAAGACCTTACTTCACCCACCGGGGAACATGATTGACACCTCATTGAGATTAGACCACTTGCAGGCAGCCTCCGCCTTCCCATTGGGCCGCGGCGGCAGATGAAAGGGGAGAGTGAGCCTTTTGGAGGCTCCAAAAAAAAAAAAAAAGGAAAGAAAGAAAAAAAAAAAAAAAGAAAAAAGGAGCAGCCAGGGCGCGTTTCACTTCCAGCCGGGCACGGGCGGCGGGGCCGGCCCCGCTCCGCTCCCCGCGCAGCCCCGGGGGCGCCGGGCAGACAATGCGCCGCGCTGCGCCCCCCGGCCCCCGCCTGGCCCGCCCGCGGAGCCCCGCGCTGCTGCCGCCGCCGCCTGGCCCGGGCTGCCCTCCCCGCACCCGCCGCCAGCTCCGGCCCGGCCCGGCCCGGCCGGGGGCTCCCGGGGCCGCCCCGCCGCCCTCCGCAGGCTGCACCGCCCGCGGGGCGCTGCCCCCTCCGTTCGCGGAAAAGCAGCTTTTCCACGCGGGCCGAAAGGTTCTCCCTCCCAGCCGCCACCCTTCGGGGATGCAGAAGGGGTCCGGACGCCCCGCACGCCTTTTGCGGTGTCCGCCAACCGCCTGCCATCGCCCCCGGCACGCGGCTGCGGCGACAAAGCGCTGCTGAACCCCTCGTGTCCCCACTTAGCAGTATCCTGACTGCGAAGGAAGCCAGCGTGTCTGGAAAAGCAGTTGTTCTATTGACTTAGTCCTGCAAACTGTTTTTCACGGGCATTTCTGCGTGCACGAGTGATCCTACTGGAGTCACCGCTACTGCCAAAATGCAGTTTTCAGGGTCAGATCCAGAACCCTTTCCCAGAGATTCTAAATGTTAGCAGCAGGAGGACAAAGTCTCTATCAGCTTTTTTAAACTACTGATTGAGTAGATGAGATTTAAAGAGAATCTCCCCTTCTTCTCCAGTTTATGAATGGTGTATTTTTTACATATAGAATAAGCTAAAAGGAAACTTGCTGTTTCATAAAGACAATTCTCACAGTCATTACAAATTTGTTTCCTTCCTCTGGCTGGTCATTATTTTTCTGTTTATGAAAATTACATCTCCCTTGAGATCCCTGTAGTTCAACTAGGAGAGATAAAAGGGAGTGCGTAGTAGGTTCAGAACAAGAAAAAAATGAAGGCTTCTGAGAATTTCACTCAAGAAACTACTAGTTAAACTATGTAGGGATTGACCCAGATGGGCTTGGTCCAAAAAACTTCAAGGCCACATCTGTGCTTTCAAATCCATACGTTTCAAGCACAGGGAGGAAGGAGTTAGACTTGGGAGCTCATCTGAAAAAAAGATTCAAAGCATATGTAGTAACACTTCTGCAGGGAATTGGGATGGGGAGAGGAGGGTCAGGCTTGGAGCTCATTTTTAGAAGGAATTCCAAAGCACATGGATGTGGTGATGGTCTGGTATGAAACGACTGCGCAGCACAGCCAGTAGAAAGCCATTAAATGAACCATTTAAAGCCAAATTGTTCTTTGGATGACTGCAAAGTCATTTCTCACATTATTTCAACTATTTATCTGTCTAGCAAAGAAAACACTTGAGTTGTGAAATGCAGCTATTGCAACAGCATCAATTGCTTGTCAAATAGCTAATAACATGCATCTTTTGTGAATCTCTTTCTTAAGTATTTTAATAATTTATTTGGCCCATTTTTTGTGTTGTGTATTTAAAGTGACATATTTGTTCCTTTGAAGATTGCCTCTTGTTTTGGGGAGGAGAAAGAGGGGAAGAAAGTGATTTAGATGAAGCAGACTCCTTGGGGCATGAGCCTC
Source organism: Chroicocephalus ridibundus (assembly GCF_963924245.1). Classification (NCBI taxonomy): domain Eukaryota; kingdom Metazoa; phylum Chordata; class Aves; order Charadriiformes; family Laridae; genus Chroicocephalus; species Chroicocephalus ridibundus. Next base: position 79,489,102 of record NC_086287.1, read on the forward strand.
ACCTAGACTGTGAAAATGTGTAAAAACTCTCTGATGCATACTAAGAAATTTGAAATTGAAATGCCAATTATTTTTTTCTCCTCAGCTTGGCATATACCCTTTTTTAACTTCATCAGCAAATGTTTTATTTGGGATATCACTTATCTTCATTGTTTACGAGAAATAGAGAACACTTTAATGGAAGTGCCCCCCAAATGGTATGGATTTGACCGGGGGAAGAAGTCCTCGCTTTCACAGCGGATTACAGAGGTCCACTTGTCTCCCAGTTACAGAGACGAAGGGACTTGCATTTTTGACACAGTCACTGTTGTGCAGTGCTGCTTTCGCCTGTGCAACATTTGTTAGAGTTTAAAGCAAGCCCTTTTTAATAAGTCAATGACGTACCATGCAAAACCAAGGTTTTCACAGGACAGCAAATCTGCCAAAAGAATCCCAAACGTCAGTAAGTGACTGCATAGAGGGGGATTCATGACTGCGGTGCTTGGGCACAGAAGTAACACAAATACAAGCTGGTTGGTTACATTACATTGAGTGGGAATCACAACTGCAGCTATTTCTTCCTCCACCTGGGAGAAAGTTTTAGCTGCTCTTAAAAGGCCACATCTTGAGATTCTTAGCGTATTTTTGCTCAGGCAAATTCCAGTTGATTTCAGGAGGATTTAGCATGGTATAACAACTAAAGAGGGACCTCAGGATTTGACTCAGTAGAATTATAATGATCTTCAAAACTACAGGGACCTCGAGGCACACAAAGCCTTTTGTTTTTCCTTCCATGGAGCCAGAAGTGTGTTAAGTAGTGACGTCTAGTAAAATATCAGAGTAAAGTACACCATTCATAAAACTGTACTAATGATTAAAGGGTCTCTAATTCAACCCGGTGACCCCAGTGGAATTCTTAAAGTTTGAAAGCCATGACGTAGAGTATTATTCATTGCCCTTTCATTAGTGCTGACTACACTCTACTTTTTCAGAGGACGGAAAGCCCTTTTGAACCTTGATACAATATAAACTATTTGATGATAGGAAATAAATGTATCTTAGCCAAGGAACAAGTGACTAAGACCACTCTGGGAATTAATTTTCAATATTCAATAGCATAGTAAAATTAATGACAATACTTGTGATAGCAAGAGTTACATCATCAGTTAGATTGAGAAGAACCCTGTGTGTATGACTGAAGGTTGTTCTGATGTCCTGACAAAGAGTGGAGTACTTCTATGCAATGATGTCAGCCAAAACAACACGTCTTTTTTATTCTATATTTGCATATTAGCTACAGAACAGCAGGCAAGAATAAATGCTGGCCTAGCGTATGGTAAAGTAAACCAGCATTGAAAAGGTTCAGATTCAACACGTATCTAAATATAACTAAACATGGTATAAGGCTGTGTGAAAGCAAGTGTCCTAAAACCAGTTTTTTAGAGGCCAGGGTAGAAATACTATGCTACACACTAATGGTATACCCGGAGGGAGGAGGGCAAACACACACGACAGACGAAAGAATCACACTGATTCTGGGTAATGGGGTAAAGGGTAGGACCCTGCTTTCCAGTTCTCCAGCGTTATCTCCTTCCTTTTCTTCCCCTCTCCTGCCATGTTCCCATCCAGCTGAAGATGAAAAGTCTGGCATTGGCCTCCCAAGGTCTCAGATGGCTGCTGTTCCTTCACCTGGAAGTGGCATGCAGGTCGTGCTAGACCTCCTCCAGCAGAAGTAAGGGCTGAACTGTGCTTTTTAAAGTGGGAAAAACCATGTAACGCTCAAAAAATTGTGCACGCAGAGGCAGTAAAGTGCAAACTTGCTGTTCCTCCTCCACATTAAATAATCTACGTCTATATTTTACATAATTCTTTTAAGACAAGGCTGCTCAGTTGTGAGAGGAAAAACATAGATAATTGCATGTTTCTAAAGATGCTTCTGGTGCTCTCAGCACTATTGTCAGGGATATCTTGAAATATATCTCAGCTGTTGATGTTTCCAGGATCCAGCAGATACAGAATTTTGAATCCCCCCTCGCTCTCAAAATCACAAAGGAGCTCACAAACTACACTCAACCTCCATTTCAGCTACCTTCCAATCAGTCTCCTTTTACTCCATCAACAAATAATTGCCCACAGCAACGATACCTCTTCAACAATTGCTTCAATTACTATCCAGCTGATGCATTTAGGGTCACAGTCCTGCTCTTGCAGGTATGGCTGATCCTTTTAATAACGTTTAAATTTTGTTTGGGTGACCATGTGAGTGCTTTGATCACTCATTCCCAAGACACACAAATGGGATGCCTGTCACAAGACACTCTTTCAGCTTTTGGGTCTTTGTCTTTGGTACCTATGGTCTTGGCAGTTTTTTCAGCACTTTTGCCTCAGGCATTTTTGCAATCTGGCATGTCAGCACCTACTAGCTTTAGCAACTTTGCAGCCTTGGCTTATTGCCTCAAAGCTTTGGCATGAGTCTGCACTGTGGCATCCTTTCAACTCCAAACCTACTTGCTTCGCAGGTTTTCTTTGGTTTTTTTTAGGATGTCAGCAACTGCCCTGACCCTAGGGGGGAAGAAAGACTGATCAACAAGTTCAAACAGTGTCTGTGCAGCAGAAAGATGTCTATCACAAATGAGCACATTCACTACATCACTTGCCCTTCTGTGTAAGCGTGCCAGATATTGCACATGCTCAGGTACCATGAGAAATTCTTCCAGGCCTTCTTCAAGATTATCCCTATACTTCTTCTGAGAGGCTGTAATGATTGGCTGGAGAAAACCCTGGCAAACTTCATAGTCCTGGACTGTTAAAACACAATGTCTCCATACTCCAGTGGGTATAGTTTCCATCATCAAAGTATTTTCTCTTTCACCTCTCTTCAAAGCCAAGAAAACCCATCACGTAGAGATAGCTCTTGGGTTTAAGGGTTGGTAGTTCAGGGTCACAAGTGGTGATTCAGCAGATGAGCTGCTTCCTACAAGAACCACCAGGAGACAACTAGGTGTCCTTTGTACTGCCTCCATTAAAATGCTCCTTTTCATGTAGTATCACATCTTCTTTGCATTGTAGGCAGGGAAATGAATCTTAAGAAGCCTTAAAATGGAAGAATCCACAATGATGAGGATATAGGCTCATGCCAGCTTAATCTATTACTCTGAAAGTCCACGTCAGCAACTGCCATCAGCGATGGCTTGAGTTTTCGTGCAGCTGGAAGACTTCTCTGTTAGAAATGCTTCGTGGTTGTGAACTCCTAATTGTCACCTGTTTTGTCCTGCAACTTTTCCCTCAAAACCTTTGCATAGCCAACTCAATAATCCAAACTTCAGCTCATCAGAAAAGTAGAAACGTGAAAAAAACAACAGATGATGCCTAAAAATAAGTAAAATGCTCTTGCTACCATGTATCCCTCTATAGCTAAGGAAGTTGGATCAGGACTTTCCCAGCAATTTAGAACCAACTGGCTGTTTCAGTAGATTTTAAAGGGTGTTGGATCTAGAATCTGTTTGCTTGGAATTTGACTGCAGATCCATCAGAAAGAATTCAGAGATCATAGAGAATTACCGGGAATTTTTCTGTCAAAGTTTCCCCAAGGAAAACACAGTTCCTTCCCAAATAAAATGAATTTGCAGCTTATTTACAAATCTGAAACGCTGTGGATGTCCTTCATAAAAAAGGCAATACTTGAGATATTTCAAAATGTGTTTTTTTCCAGTGGATATTTTGCTGAGATGAAATTTGCTAACAACTATAACAATATGCAGAGAAAGAGAAAAAATAACTTTTGCCAGCATCATGTACAGTGTGCTACACATAAAAAGAAAAGAAGCAAAGTAAAAAGTAGTGCCATGACTTCAATAATCAAAACCTTTCCTTTAGCATCTAAGAAATGACAAGTAAGAAAGTTTTAATATAGGAGAGGATTTTTATTTGCATTTCTTAACAATAAGGGTGGTTTATACTCCACCTGGTGTCTTTTCTCACATCATCTTTTATGGGCTTCTCTCAGTGACAAGTACCTTTGTACAAAGGTTTCCTCCCCCCTTCTCCGGTTTTAACTCTCTAGCAGGCTTCAGCATACAAACACAATGGGAGCATTGAAAGGAAGACAGTGGGACACCTCCTTTGATCTTGTGTTCTAATAACTTGTGTATGTTTGTGTCCAAAAACAATGTTCCAAGGCTGTGAGGACTGCTGCTGCCGAAAAGAATACTCATCACAGGGGTGGTGGAATAGTTAAACTGTATTCAGGAGAGTAAAGCACTGGCCAGTAACGTAAACAGCAGACTGTAAACTCTGCTCAATGCTCTGAGGACTGAAAAGAGCCCTGCTCCTGTGAGCTGACAACATAGGTCTGTTCAAAGCATGGCACTGAGGGTCACCGTTAAATCATACAATTCCCTATTACTTTTCATATCCATTCTAGAGGATACTTATTGCATATGGACAAAAGAAACGTGTCCTGCATTAAAGCAAATGGCTACTGTCAGATAAGCCATCTGAGCTCCTCCACTCTACTGCTGCTTGCTCAATGTTGTTGGAGCTTTTTTAAACTACAAGAAACTGGATTTTTGTTTTCATTTTTCATTTTGTAACTTGCTGTTGCTGTTCTTTCTAAGAAAATAAATGGAAAAATAACTGGCACAAGAACAGAATAAGATCAGTCAGACCTTACACACAGAGCACACTGCTTGTGTAAAGTCACTTCTGACAAAGTGGCAACCCATAGCGAGGAGTGGAGGAAGGAGAAGGCTGCTTGATCATCGTCCTATTATTTACAGCTATGGCCTGGTAAAGTCTTATGCACTTAGTTAGACTGTCACATGTTGACAAAGCTGTGAACTTTGGAAAGAGAATTTAGGAATCAGGATCTGCACCTGTATTCTGTATTTAGGTTCCATCTCTGGAACCAGCAGATTTGAAACTACAGTTTGACAGACACCCAATACGATAGCCTTTGCAAAACTCTCCTGAAATGTGAAAGGCTTGAATTCAATGTGTGTTGGTTCAGCACAGCATTTCTGTTAGTTTTCCTTGTTTTTTTAAAATAAGCATAAAGTTTATTGAAGTTCTGTTGCTATAGTAAGCAGGGTTGGTGCTGTGCTTACAAATTAGTAAGCGTAAGAAGTGTTTAACTTCACAGATATCTGAAAAGCATGAAAAATGTTAGGAAAACAATCTTATAAGCTCTGTGTGAATTATAACAATTCCAAAGTGTTTTTGCAAACTCACTCATAACCATATCATACTGGGAAAGAAAACTTTACTCTAAAAAATATGCCTGGGCCACCACGTCACTGTACAAATCTGGCACCAGTAACTTGCCACGAGTATTTTGTCATTCTAAAATAAACTTGGCTATAAAAGAATGCCTTCTTTTGAACATTGAGATAGGACAAAAAACTTCTTCAGGTCTATTTTTAAGTTGCTTACACCCAGAATCTTTGGTTACTACTGATTTTCCCCAGAGATACTCTGCTTACACTACGGAATGGTTTTGGTGCAAGGCTTGGGATGCAGCAGGCATACAGTGAATGACGAGGTGAGGAGTGGTGGCAAAGACAACAGCCACTCTCCATTTCAGTCTGCGTGTTTCTGCTCCACTGAACACCGAGCAGACCCTGGCTGCCTGTAGCCTACAGACAGTCTTGGTGACGAATTACACAAGATTTAAACAGAAAGGATACAAACTGTTAATTATAGGTTCTCTGTAACTTCAGCCAAGGGGCGCATAAAGCATGGTCCTGGCTCAACGCTCAGCATTTGTGCAGCTTACCAAAGTTGTTGAATCACCAATAGACTCGTTTCAGACATGGACCCAGGGAGGTGGAGGGACACAGCAGAAGTAAAGAGCGCATTAGTAGTGCCCAGCACCACACACACGCTCCAGGGGATGAGACACAGCCTGAGCCCTGTGTGGACTTAATCCCTCACAAGGAAAACAGCAATCACTAATGCAGTTCAGCTATATTGCTGCAACCAGCACAGCACAAACAGCTAAACGGCCCTTGTCGTTTGTTTTCACAATTTACTTATTTGTTTCTTACAAGATGCACCCAATGGAACCACAAGACCTGCTCATACAGATAAGGCACTATCTTAAATGAGCTTAAAACCGGCTAAAGCCTTCTTCACTCCTACAAGGAAACTTCTGAAATCCTGGCAGATGGACAGATATGAGATGACTAAGTAAACTCTTTGAACATTTAATTTATACTTCTCTGATATTTTTTTTTGCCATTAACTGTCAGTGTTACAAGACTTTGCATCTACCCAACATGTTGCACATTGATCTAATTCGTGTGCTGTATACACGGCCCCTTCACTGTACCTCTGCAACATTTTCTTGTGGCATTAATGACATAATTATTGCATTCAGATAGCCTGCGCTAGTTTGAATGAAGTGAAGATAACCCATGGAGATCCACTTTGCTGCTCTGCTCCACACTCTGTGTCCTTTTGCATTGTGTATTTTCAAATACATGACAGAAGCTACAGGAATTCTGGGATTTGCATAAAACTAACAAGCCCCCAATTCTTCTCCTGGCATTCAGTAATTTTGCCACGGAGGTTTTGAACTAGTGCCAGACCACATCCAACCAAGCCAGCATTTCTGCCAGCATCCTGCAAAGGCAGGGTGCATCATAGCAGGCTTCCCCTTTTGCCTCTGTTCTGTCAGCAGAAGGTCAGACAAGCGAAAGACCTCTGGCACGTGAACCACACACCCTGTGCTTGTCCCAGCATTACCTACTGCCCTCACTTGTGGGACTTTCTGGCAGTGTCTTAAGGGAATCTTTCCCTGTAAGACTTTTTCAGTATTTTGAGGCAGTTGTAGGAATGTGGGCTGGATCACTGAGGCTAATACTGTCTTCATGCAATAATAGCCCAGTCTCTTATTTATTCAACTAAATTTAGATTTTAAAAAATCCAAACAAGTTCCTGAAAACGTACTAGACAGAATTCATCTCCCTGTACAATCAATGGAGAGAAATAGGTAGTTCATGTGACCTATTGTATATGTGTATATTGAGATGAATCATTTTCTCTAAGTACCTATTAGGACATGATTTGTCTCATCTTAATATAGACATTTAAAATAGGTCAGATGAAATGGCTATTCTCTTCCCTTGGCTATAAGGGGAGACTGGGTGACAAGATCAAGTGAAGATATTGTAGGCAGCTAAAGCCAAGTGAGATGTTCCACTCCCTGTACATGGTGTAAGATTTAAGGTTCCTTTTTCCTCTGGTCTTGAAGGGAGAGGTAATTTTTTTAAAACACAAAAATAATACTCCTGCATATTACACACTGCAAAACATCTAGGAGATCAGAGGGAACAAATTGCTACCAAGCTGAACAAGGCTCAAGTGAGCACATACAAAAGCCTGCAAGATCACACCTTTGTCATCATACAGAAGACACGTGTAAGTTACACATGTGTTAAGCCAGTTCCTGTATGTGTACTTTTGGCTGTTGTGGAATGTTTCAAGGTGTACCTTCTGTTTCTGGAAGGAGAAAGAATGTCACCACGGAAAGTTTCAATAGCATAAAAAGCACTGTATCAATAAAAGCTTTACTAACTGCTCTGATTTTAGGATCTGCTCTAATCAGCCCTCTTGTGCAGACTGGAAGGGCACTGTCTGGCGACCAGACCAACCATTCCCATCAACCTCCATCAGACAAAATACATGAAAGAACAGCTATGTCACCTTGAGTCCTCTGATATTCCTAACCAACTAGTGGAAGTACCCTAGCTTACATAGGCTGAAGGAAAGACTGAGCAAACCAACATAAGGGACATCCACCAACAGTTTCTAAATGCATAGAAGCCATCTCAAACTCAAGGATTCCCTGAATAACAACTTGTTAGAGACCAAGAGATGACTGAGTGGAAGTATCATGATATGTTAACCCTATTATTATATTCTTCCCTAGGCATCTGCTTTTGGTCACCGTTAGAGACCAGCATTCTGTACAGCAATTCTTAAACTACCTACCACAAAAAATAAAGTGGATCATGAGTGTTTGAGACCAATTGAAGAAGTTCAATTAGCATTGTCCCCATGGAGGAGAGGAAGAAAACTCCTGCACTGAGTTCAGCTAAGCCACTGAGCTGGTCTGGAGACTCCATACTGATTTCAAGAGACCCATGAGGTACAATTCATTCTCTTTATGTCTGAGTAGCTGTACAATAATAGCCACATTATTAAAATAAAATCTTGTTTCATAAGACAGTTTCCTCATATGTTCTGAGTATTTCCTACTGAGAGTGGGAAGGCGTTAATAAAACTGGATTTAAAATTCTACAAATCAGCATAAACCTCTATGGAAAAAGAATATACTTCAGCTCTTCCCCGCTGTTGGATTATTGTTGAATACCCTATGGTTCTCCACAAATTCTTTTCTGTAGCACAAACCAATGAGATGGATAATGTAACTTTTGTTTATAAATTCTATATTCTCTTTACTATAAAGCCTCATATTTTAATACCTAATCTTTCATACAGTTGAAGTGTATACTAAGAATTATGGCACCCTCGCAAATAGTTAAGGGATTTAAATATATCAGTCTTAAATCTGTTCAGGATTTATCCTTAACCAGATTAACAATCTAAAAGATAACACAGAATCATTGAATGGTTTGGGTTGGAAGAAACCTTAAAGATTGCCTCATTCTGGTCATTAATAGAGATGCTGAACAATATTTGGCTCCAGTATTGGTTCCTTGGGTACACCACTGGTGACTGGCCTCCAGCTGGACTTCATACTGCTGATCACAAGACTCTGAGCCCAGCAGTTCAGCCAGTTTTCAGTCCACTCATCTGGACTGTACTTCATCAGTTTGTCAGTAAGGATCTTATGTGAGACAGTGCAAAAAGTCCTACTAAAGTCAAGATAAACAACATCTGCTGTAACATCCACCTTTCATTATAGAAGGCTATCAGGTTTTTTCAGGGATTATTTTCCCCCTTCATCAATCAAGGCGGACCACTCCCAGTCACCTTCTGTCCTTAGCATGCTTGGAAATGGGTTCCAGGATTATGTGCTCCATTACCTTCCCTGGAATCAAGGTGAAGCTGACTGGCCTGTAATTTCTCAGATCGTCCCTTTTGCCCTTCCTTGAAGGTATGAGTCACATTCGCTTTATTTCAGTCCTCAGGAACCTCCCCCAATAGCCATAACCTTTCAAAGATGATTGAGAGTGGCGTCACAGTGATATCAGCCAGCTCCCTTGTGAGTGCATCCCATCAACTCCCATGGACTCGTGTACCTCCAGTTTCTTCAAATGTTACCTAATAACATTTGGTGAGTCTTCATCGCTTCAGACTTTTTCACTGGACTCAGGAACCTGGGATTGCTGAAGGCTGGTCTTACCAGTAGAGACTGAGCCAAAGAGGATGCTGAGTACCTTGGCCTCCTCTGTGTCCTCTGTCACCAGGCCCACCACCTCATTCAGCAGCAGACCCACGTTTTTCCCTGCTGATACAATTGCAGAAGCCCTTCTTGTTGCCCTTCATATCCTTTGACAGATTCAACTCCAGGTGGGCTTTGGCTTTCCCAGCCCCATCCCCATGCCCACATTGATACAGGTTGCTAGAGGCTACACTGTGCAACATGCCTGGAGTTTGTGTCTAGAGTCAATTACAAATGTAATGTACCAGTCTCAGAAGTAAACAAGAAATGGTCTTTTGTGTACACGCTGGCAGGAGAGACTGATTTTGCAAGGACCACAAAATATCCCAGCCATCCTAATTTTCACTTTACCAATTAAAAGAATCCAGATGTGATTCCCTGCATTCATTTTAAGTAAATATTACAAGCAAATCTAAGAGTTTAAAACTGCTACAGTGGTCCAAGCCTTTGTCAAGCTTATAGATGGGAACAGAGCTGTGCAGAAATTAAATTTTCTGCTTTATAGGAAATTTCACAAGTATTTTTTTAAGCATTCTGAATGAGGAAAAAACTCTTGAAATTTTCACGAAGTTTTGAATGCTCTTTTTGGGTTGAAACTGATCATTCTGATTTTTTGGCTTTTTCTATTAGAAAGCACAATTTGTCTTCTTAATTTTAAACAATGGGCTAAAAAGCTACTTTACAAGATCAAAACGTTCTATTCCAGAAATTTCAAGTCTATTCAAATATCCTGCTATAATATTTTTAATACATAGAAAATGGCCAAAAGTGAAACGATTATATGGATTGCCATTTTGCAATGAAAAGCTGTTCCACAATACATTTTCTGACCAGTTCCAATTTGATACATGAGAGAATACAGGGATTATATTTACAACTGGGTTTTTCTCTTCAATGGTATTACTCATCCCTTTCATCTCCTAAGGGCAAAGATGACTCAGAAAATCATGATTGAAAGTCCAGGCCCTAGATATAACAAATATAATAATTATATTTATTATTTTATCATGTTTTAAAGATTTAAGATATCATCTGAAAAAAATACTTTTCAATTCTGATTCACCTGACTATTTACCTAAGTTCATCTTCCCCAGTGATTATAATGAGGAAGGTATACTTTAATTTCAAAAGCATTTCAGTCTCTCTGTGCCAGTTTTACTTTAAAGGAAGAACATCTTATTTTTGCCAGTTTCCTTTCCACCCATACTGCAGGGTGCCTCCGATTATGCTAAACATTTTGGCTAGTGAAAGCCACTTGGCTTTATTTTATGTATTTTTATGCTGAAGATGTTTACAGTTGTTTTATTAGAACACCAGGACTTTTTCCCCACATGAGATGCAAAAGTTAGTAACACTTTATTTGCTAATACTGAGTTAACAGTCACAGTGTACAGCATCCACACTAACCCTGAACAAGAATTCTGTCCTCATCAGACACTATAAATAATACAGACATAATCCTATTGAAAAGATAAAATAATATAAGAGGAAGCAAACCAAAAGGAATCTTAAGTATGTGTATTCCTCTTTTGTCTTTACAACTGTACAGTCCCTCTGAAACCATCACATTTCATTACAGTGGAGCTTTCTGGTCCATCCTCACTTAGAGAAAAGGTGCCTCCATATCCTTGAGCTCTTTCCTGTCTGTATTCGGCACAGATTTCGAGTATAGGATGAGCATCTGACCTTCAAAAAGATCTTAAATTCAGAATATATAAAACAGGCTGCTTAGCCATTCTTCTTATTTCTAAAGGAGATTAAATGCAGTTGAAGAAACTACACTACATTCAGAAACTGGACCCTTTGGAAGAAAGGGTGACATTTTCTCAAAAAGAAAAAGTCTACAGACTGGGACTTTTCAACTGTTTCAGTATAAAAGAGCCAAATATAAAGAGCAGGAAACCATTCTGTACTTTCAGAATAATGTGAAAAAGACAACCCAAGAGAGCTTTAATACCTGAAATGCTCTTAAATCCTAAAGAAAGACTTTTTGTAATACTATATCAAAAGGGGAAAGGGAAATAGCCCAACACAGTGCTTTCCTTTTTTCAGCATGATATGGATGTGGAAAGTATGTTAATTCCTGTATTCTCAAAGGAAAACAAATAGCATAAACAGACAGACAGGAGAGGAAGAGAGCAGTATGTTTAAAATAATAGAGAAACCCACCACTCATTTAAGCTGTTAGCTCTGGGAAGGCTCAGGCTGTGTGTCCAATCACAGGACCTACAGTTTATGCCAAGACTTGTTTCAGATGCATTCTGCACCAACTCCACCGAATGCAAACACAATTAGAGCATTCAGCATCAGACAGTAGGAGATCCCCTTTGATGTTGGGATAAAATGAGGATATGCATGGTTTTGTCCAAAATGACAACCATCCCAGGTTTACTAATGGGTATCTAATAGAAAAAGAGAACTTTATGATGCTCATTAATTACCAAACTGTCATGTGCTTCTGGCAGAAAGAAAGTAATCCTCTTCTCCAGATTAGACAGCCACCACAAAGGACTTCAAAGAACTTTCAGTCCCCTCCCCTGAGAGCTGCCTTGCATAAACCTCACAGCACTAACCGTGCAAATTAAAAGAAGGGAGCAGTTGACAAACCCTTCCTGATACATGCGCAGTCTATTGCTGTTGGCAGTTCAGACACGAGCCCTTATTCCGCTGGCAGATGTGCACATTCTCTATACATAAAACGGGCTTGAAAATTCACACAAAACTTTACAAATTATCAGTAAACAATGCTTTCCATTCTTGCTTTCAAGCCTGGAGATATTTGTGCTGAAGACTCTTTGGTGGCAATAAAAATTCTTTTTTAAGAACATGAAAATGTAGAGGAAATACAGCTGAAAGTCTAGTTCTCAGAAATCTTCCTCAGATGCTTTTCTTAATGAGGAGCAGCTAAAGTATGCCTTTTCCTGGCGATTCGCCACAATGGGTACAAAAGGCTACAGAGATCATCTAATATGAGAATGGATGCGTTAGGGAGTGTGAAGCACTTACAGTGACTCCCCTAGTTTTAAATGGTCAGACATTTACAGAGTTGGGGATTTCGCTTTCAGCAGAAATTCCTTCTACATTTCTATAAACTCTTTATATGTTACTTTTTTTTTTTTCCCAGGGACTGAACTCTACAGACTTCAAAGTATGCAATACATTTCACATATTTATGATTGTCACCCAAATGCATGTATTTATGGTTGTTTTCACAAAGGTCTGAAATAGTGATAAAGTCTGAATTGTCTCTCAGGAGGAGCAGGGGGACGGGTACTTCTGATGTTTGGATGTCACACAAATTTGAGATGACAGGATTGTGTTCTTGAACATACTTGCCTTGTGGTTTTTTATTTACTCATGTAGATTCAAATTGCTTTACTGACAAGGTGTAAGACAATAAGCCCCATTATGATTTGGAATCTGAATATTCTAATTCAAAGGCCTTCCCAAGCAGCATTTGGTTAAAGGTTTGTGCCTTGGTCTTACTGGGCAGACCAAGTTTTTAATAGGTGCCCCACAAACTTTAAATTTAAATAAGGGCTTTCTCCAACCAATTTGACACATTTTTTAGTACACAACGATTGCCAGAAGCATACTGCTATCCAACCCAGAATTGGCTTTATGTTTCGGTTTTTTATGAGTAATTGAACTTCCTTGAAAACTCTAGGGTTGCATCAGAAATGTCATGTATTCTGAACATGTGACCATCCTAGGTCAAAACTATGTGTGTAAAATACTGCATGAGGCTGGCTGAAATTTGTTATTCAACATTTTTAGTGAAAAAATTCCTCTTTTTTGATAAAAAACCCAAACACTTTAATGGATTTTTTTGTCATAGTATAGAAAGATCAAGAATTTAGAGAATAATGTCAGCACAAAACTGAAGAGATGGAATTTCGCCTGAGAATTCTTTCTCTTTTCATCTTCCATTGATTTTATTTGAGGATCAAAAATATATTTCCTGATCATCTCTACAGTTAAGCCCTTCATTGTCTCTTTTGCTCACTAAACACGTTCCTTTGTAGAGTATTCTTTTTTTAGATTAATAATTACTAAGAGCCTCAACACTTCCAAACTGCCATGAGTAGGGTTCTGGCCTTCCTACCAGCTCTCCAGCATTTATAATGGACCCAGTTATAACTGATGAAATAAAAATTTAATATTTGAACATGAGACAGTCTGTGTTTGGTTAGTCACAAGGAAGACAAGCACTGCTCCCCTAAGAAGTCAAATGAAATATGATCATAACCACTAAAATATTAGAGTTATATTGTGCTATAGAAACTTCCCTGATTGTATCTCTACAGATTTTTTCCTTCCCAGCAGAACCTTTAAAAATACCTACAAAAATATCGAGAGTGCTACCATGTACTCTTGATGCCACTACTGTGTAATCTGCCATTTTCTCTGGGATGAAACCATCACAAATTATTTTGCATTATTATTAAAGACAGATAAAGTACAGACTGAGTATCTTGATTAGTTTGTATGTTTGCTAGAGATGACCAGAACTTGTAGGCTGAACAGTCACAGAACTTTCTTTTCCACACATTTTTTGAAGTTATTCACTGCAGCTGAAAATCCAACGCCCACCCTCACTTTGTACTTGCAATTCAGCTGATGCAAAAAAGTAGGACATAATTTTTGACACAACATCCTATGTTAAGAACATCCTCCTCCACCTTCTTCCCCAAACACTAAAAGATAGCCAAGAAACATACAGTCAAGATTAAGTCCCTCCCAACTCAGTGTCATAGGCGTGCATTTCTGAGTAAATCCTTTTTTGGGTAGATTAACAAAACTGATGCACCATTCTAGCAAACTGAAGCGATGCATGCATTCTACTTCCACCTCCATAAATTCCTCTATAACTTCCGTCACAATAAGACCAAAACACATTTAATTCCTAAATGAGTATGTTTCTGCAGACACACGCCAAATTCCAGGATATGCCCACAGAAATGTGATTCCATTTGTTGGCTGTTTGCTTTAGTGAACATCAATGGAGAATTCATGTTTCAAAATACTCTGATTGGCACCAGAAAAACAAGTCATTCTACTGAATGCGAGATAATTTCCATTAGTTTTCCTTTGGTTAAGTGACAGCTGAAAGAAAAGAAGCCCTGGAAAAACTTGGGAATGGGTTGATCCTTGCAAGCAGAAATTAAATTGGGATAAAATTAAAAAATGCAATGACAGAGGTGTTTGTACTGAATTTTTGTGCTGCATCTTTAGGCATGTGAAAGAACAAATGAAGGCAGCAAAAAGAAATCCAAAGCAAACAGAGGCAACATGATCTGAGAAGAGTTAAGAAGAGTTTTAGAGTAGAGGGCTGGCTGGACGAAGGCCTGGATCTCCGAGTCCGGTTGTTAAGCCCAGCTGTGCTCAGGCAAACAGGTCCCAGTGCATATTCTTTGTAACTGAACAGATTTGTCCCAAAGAAATACTTCACTTCATAGTCAACTTCTCCTCCCAACAGAAACAAGCTAAAATTGGCGAGCCCCTTAGGTCAAAAAGGGATTAGTGGTGTTAGCAATGAGATCTGAAGTATAAGCACAGAAATTTCAAGTTGCTATTCCTGCTAAGCCAAAGTGCAAGCTCTGGCATTTTTTCAGCTCAATGTCAAACTCAAATGAACGGCTCACAAGATGGTCAGAAAGGGCAGGAGTTTTTTTAGCAGCCAGCTAGTCTGATCTAGCACCAATGGTGTTGCAAAATTTCCTCCCGCTCCAAAAACCAGAATCGTTCCAATCCAGGACCAGCCCTTGATACGCTTGAAACAGCCAGCACACGGCATAGCTGGCCCCAGCACGACTAAGAGGTAGAAGTCAGGAGGGAAGGAAGAGACCCCACTTGAACTGGCAAACGACTTGAGGAAACTTGTATTTTTGGTATATTCAAGCACTTGTAAGGTCTTCCAGGATAAACAGGCAATGAACCAGTTTATACACACTCAGATGCATCTGGACTTGCAGATTGAGATCAGGGGAGAAAAAAGAAGCAACAGCATTCCAAGAGGCTGTGCATTCGCACATAGAACTTGAACCTTTCCCTTTCTGCAGCAGGAAGGCAACTGGAGCTGAAAAAGATGCCAACTGATTGCTGTGAGCTGAGGCAGCACAACTCAGAGCCTGATCTGTATTTTGGGAAAGAGGAAGTCTGAGGTATTTTGAGATATTTTTGTGCAATTAGCAAAAGCAATCAATTCAGTTGGTAGAAAAAAGAGTAAATGGGAACAATTGAAACATTGAATGAAGTTATTAGACATGGTAGCATGAAAAAATTGCCCCTAAAAAGAACTGGCAAAGTCCCCAGATGATCGCAGATACACAGAGCTTCAAAGGGAATAGAAGGCTTGTTTGTGACTTTGCCAGTACGTGAAAACTTCACCATAGGTTGGTTGAGAAAGAGAAACCCTTTTAGTGGCCAGCATATTATGATTTGGCAGTTTTAAGAGTTCATTCATCCCTTCCATCCACATAAACATACAAGTGCACACATGCACACACAAAGACTGTTCCTTTTCTAGCCTATCGACGAGTCAAAGTTTTTACAGATTGAACCCAGAGTCTAGTGATGGAGGATGAGCAACAGAAGTAAGAGTGGTGCTTTAGTAGAACTGATGTTTATGTTCCATAGTACTGTACCTCCTGGCAACAGATTTTAGATCAGCAGGGCATTTCTACTCGAATTTTCAGGAAAGCAAATTTATGATCTGGACAAACCATGCATTGCTGCCATAGCTTTATAGATTTAAACCACAAACAGGCTCACACATAAGGATGGTAATAATGCTTTCTCCGTTATCAGTAGGTCGAAAAATTAACAGCAAATGCTATCCCAACCAGAGCAATTACCAGGTAAAGTCATCCAAACGAAACTACGTAAGACAAAAACCAGATGGCTCCTTGTGCCTCTGTTAACTCCTGTTAGTATCTAGGGTAAATATACCTGAAAGAACTGGCTCATCAAAAAGCATGAGTACACCCAGAATTTACACAATTGAAAATGTTCCCACTTCATTGACTGGAACAATGGATTTGTTCTTTCAAGAACAGCCTATAGAGTGCTAAAATACTTACCTAAGAGGGATGCCATATCGGAACAGTATGCCACAGCGAAATCATCTGGTAAATGAAGCACTCCAGTATGCAGTTTGTCTTCAGATAATCATGGTTAATACTTTTTCCATCACAGAGGGAAATCACTGTATTTCAAATTGAAATAAAGGTGCAGGATATGAAACTGTGTATGAGTTACTACTGGGCCTTTTAAGAGACTGTTGAGAGTCCACTAAAGCTGGCAAGCTGACAAACATCTATATTGTGTGTTAGTTTAGATGACGAAGTCTTTAGTCTTACTAAAGACTCTGATCCTGAGTTTTTCTAAATGGCCAACAATGAATATTTCATTATTTCTCTTTTGAAACTGTTTGTTTATTCTATTATGTGATTACTAAACAAAGACAGACCTGCAGCAAAAATAAAGTATGGTCTGTGTTCACAAAGGAGAAGGAAAAACAGATTTCAATTCTGAACTTTCAATTTCCAAAACAGAGTAGAGTGGAAGCGCCCTGATTTGCTAGTCCCAGATCTAGAACACTTTTAGGATACTTGAACACCTTTGTGTCTTTGAGACATGCATTCGCACAGCTCAGACAACAAAAAGTTGCTCCAAAATAGGACTTTTATCAAGGGACCTATGGGCTAACACCTCCCAGTGTTTGCTTTCCAGTCAAGTCACCTTAATTTCCTTCTTATTTTCAAAGCCTTCCCAAAAGTTTTAGCCACGTGAAATGGCAACAGTGATTCACAAATCCAATTCTGTAGGTCCTGTTCTCATCACAGGAAAAAAACCCCATATGCTAAGCATAATTAGGGCCTGACACACCCTTTTAACACAGTATCCATGCAAAATTCATTTTCCTGTCACAATGCCATCTTGCCCTGCCCATATTTACTATATTTCTCAAATGCATTAACACCTATGAACCCTAACAAAGCCTAGATATCATTCCAAATAGCCTCAGCTAACAAAATACAGAGCATGAGCTCATCTTGCCACAGAGCATGATGGAAAGAAAAGAAAAGCGAGTTGGAGGTAAATGTTAAAGAACAGTCACTGTGTTGTAAGATCTCAACTGACTGTGTTACAGTCTTATTCAGGAAAAAAGGTCTAAACAAGTGCTGAAGTTATGTGGAAGTGAATGTTAAACTTGCCTAAGCCAGTTAAGAACCTAAAATGCACTAGGGTGAAGATACTATACTGGGTTCTGGTATAACACACATGGGATGAAACACATTAGCAGCGTCACAGTAGTATTGGTGATTGGAATCCAGGTATTTATCTGTAGAGTCACATGGAAAAGTAGGGTTATTGAGCAAAATATTGGAAAATATTAGCTAGTGATCAGATAAGAGATGCTTATCATAACAGAAATAGATGTACAGTTTATAAGAAGATTGATTCCTCAAGCAGGTCACTCAATAGGTGCTTGAAAATAAGTTAGTCATGCTTAACTGAAGTATTAAGCGTATAGATGTTTTCATAAAACCACCAATTATCCAGTTATCATTGCTGGACACGTACCAAGCTTGAAAGCAATCCAGCAAATATGCAAAACCTTGATACCCACAAAGCATTAATACTCTAGATAAGTCTCTACTGTACCCAGCCAACGACAGCCCATGACTACAGGGGGATAACTGATGTTGAGAGGATGGTCAGAGGGGATAAACTCATTGCCAGATTATATCTGATGATATACAGATAACAAAATGGGAAAATAGCTCTATTCACTCTGAAGGCTCTTCAGAGGGTGTTTGTATCTTGCAAATAATCCCAATGTTAATGCAGAATTATTAATGCATTTTCTATTAAAAAAATAATCAGTATAATAGCTGTTAAGAAGATCTATCTGATGATCCCGTTGAGGGTCAGAACAGCTTATCTGTTCTTAGAACTGTAAAGATAATGTTAAGCATGCAAAGAAACAGCTATGGATCTAGACAAAGCGGCTCGGTAAATCAAAAGGCCCCCCTGCTATTTTACACAGCACATAAACAGCTTTAGCTCCTGGTCTGCATACACTGACAGCTACTTACATGAATTTTAACACTAGGACACAACATTAAGATGGTATTTTCAGAGCATTATTTTTTCATTCTGATATCCCCCACTCTTTAGCAGCCTACTCTGGGTTACCAACTTCTACGCTTCGAAGAGGCAAAGGCAGCAGAAGTGCTAGTCCACTCTGACAATGAGGTCAGAACAGTGAAAACTGAAGTTCACACCTTGGGCTGTGGAAGAGCTCAGAACTTCACTGGTACAGGCAAGGCCCATCACGTGGTGAGTGAGTAGAGCAAACATAAAGCCATCTATAAAATAAGTCTCCAATTTAACCTTCCTCTTGAAATCTCAAGATGAAATATCACAAAGAAATAGTTAGATATGGAGAACATACATACACTTCAAATCAAAAGCTCTCCTTGTGCCTCTAATGCAGGAATACCAGGTTTCAGCTCTCTGGATATGAACTGATGACCCAGTTAAAGAATGATACAAGCAGCAGTTCAGCAACTGCTCAACTCCGTGTCATTTTCTGACCAGCTTCTCTTTTCCTACTCTAGAGTAAACATAGTTGACAAAGTCAAATATGTAGAACACTGACACAAAAAATCCCCAGACACCAAATCAAAACAAAAATAGTGGCTCCATACTCACAGGGGAGAGCCACGGTCTGTTCTCTTGCAGCCAGACTTGGTTATGAAACAAATTCCTGTGAAGGCAACTTGCTGTCAGAGAGAAGCGCTGGGGCAGCAACGGGCAGGGAGCTCTGTCACAGTTGGGCCACAGGGAGGGCGGACGTTATTAGGGTCACTTCTTTTCTCTCGGGAAATGAGAGACTAGACAAAGAGATCAACTGCTCATCTGGAAGAGCATTAAATCAACCAGAAATCAGCCAGAAGTGGACCGGGCAGATGTAAAAAGTTAAGACTGATGGTATTGTTCTTGTGACTTGAAGTACAGATCGCAAGATCTAAGACTTTCAAAATTAAAACTTTATGAATTAGGGTGCTACCAACAGATTTCTCTGTTTTGTGAACTACAATAAGGTGACGAGTCAGGTAAAAGAAAAAAATTTCTAACATTTAGATTGTATTTAAATTAAACATTCATTTCAAGTGAACACCTCTATAATACACCTACATTGTACATGCTGGAATAATGACAATTTAAAAAAAAAATCTTTTTCTAAATTAAAATATTTCAGGGGTGAAGAATACTAAGGGAACTAATGAGCATAAATTATTCTCAAAAAGTATGGGGAAATACTGACAAGGCACAAAATATATATGACCGTCATACAACATTTTGGGTCCTGCAAACCATAGCGCAGGTTTAAGACTAAGAATGAAAAAGTTACTGTTTTGCTGATTCTTTTTTTCCCCATGGAGAAACACGTGTTTTGATGTTTGCCCTTTTGCAGAGCCTTGGGTAGCTTAGGGCTTCTCTATCAGCAAAGCAGAGCAGAGTTCATCCAGCTGCCTAATGAGGTAAGAGTGAGTGCTGAGACGGGGGATTTGCAGGCAGGACGGGATCCTCAGTTTGGTAGGCTGGGAACAGAAGGCAAAATGAATGGAAAAAGAATTTAGTTTCAATATTTATGAAGAGACAAAGCAAGGAAACTAATGAAAAGGTCCTAATCTCTTTCTGGTAGTCTAACTTTGGCAAATATATGCAGTTAGAAATCTCTACATTGACACACTGTCATAAACTGTTATTACTCTTAAGTTACTGGAGGGAAGAGAGAAGTCTCCTGAGTCGGGGAATCCCCAGCTGTGTGGGTCAAAGGACGCTAGCTCTAGATTGATGGTATCTGGTCCTTAGTCCTACGTGAAGAGGAAAACAATGAGATGTAACTGCCATTTGAACTACAAAGACCGGACCTAACCTCAAAGAGAAGAAGAGCAGTGCACAGAAGCTGAAGCTGGAAAGCTCCCTAGATATTTTTTTTTTCCACTGACTCTACACCAAATATTTTGAAGAGGGAATTTGATCAACTTGTGGAAGAGACTGAAGAGATGGAAAGGGGATATTTCCTGCAATAGCAGTGATTTGGACATACTGCCAAGTTCCTTCTGATTTGATAATCACAGAATTATTTAATAATCTAGATTGGAAGGGACTTTGGATGTCATCTGGTGCAAACCCCTGGAAATTTTTTTACTGTGAATCTCCGTCAAGAGTGTCATGAGTATTAAAAGCGTAGGATCTGCAACACTTTTGTCAAGCCAATGATTCAGTATCATGTTTCTAAGCACTACAAGCTGTAAGGGAAGAACAAGGCATGCACAGGTCTCCATCATCCTTCCTAATTCCAACAAGTGGAAATTTAGGAACTCCTTGAGTTAGAGTCTGCAACCCATCAGTAGTGCTTAATTAGACATAGGTTTAATCCTTTCTTGAATCTATTTTGTTTCCACAAAATTCTGTGGTGTAAGTGTTGTAGTTGAATTATAAATTATGGAAAAGTGCTTCCTTCACTTGAAGTCAAACAAACTGAGCTCTCCCAGTTTTGGCAATATTGTGTTAGAAGCAAGCGAGACTAAGATGCGTGACTTTGCTACCTCATTTATGCAACTTCAGTGGCAACGTATCTCGAGAATGTTTTCAAACTTTCCAGTGCACGGAAACTGTTGAGATAGCAAATGTTAGCATCCTTTGAGAATTTCTCTGCATAACAAAGTTTACCATCAGAACTACCCCAGTGAAATTTTTCCCCTATACTTCTAGTGGTATAATTTCTCATGTGAAGAAACTCGAAAATAGGCCAGTTAACCCAGGATTTAGAGCAATATAGCAATCATAGTATAGATTGGGTGGTATATCTATACATGTGCATAAGCACTGAATGCAAAAATGCAAAGAAAGAAATTTGAAAATAGAGATATTTTTTTTTCCCTAAAAGACAAGCCCTTGCCCACTTTTAAGATCAAATGCATATTGCAAAGATGTTTATCAAGAGAAACATAGCTGTGTCAGTCCAAAACTAAAAATTAAATACTGTGGTGTTACCACTAGTCATTTTCAAATGCTGTATGTTTTCTTCTATATTCCTGCTCAAATCACTGCTTGCCAGAACACTGAACCTTAAAATTGAAAATCACTCTTTTTAAAATTATGCTTTTACTTATGCTGACTTTAACTACCATGGCTGCTCTCCATTCGGTCTGATGCCACCATCCCTCCAGCCCTTTCTGAGAGTTTAAGCGTAGTCATAATAGCCAGTGAAAGAATAATCACTGGATTTTAGTCAAAATACCAGGTGTCTTGCCAGCTTAGGATGTTCCAGAAAAAATAAGTCTATACTGACGCTCATGCTTGTGCTGAACTGACTCTTATCCTCTTTTTCACTTTCTCCTCCTTCTGTAGACTTTCTAATAAATGCCTTTAAAACTCAATACTGTGATCCCTACCTCCACTTTTGTTTCAGTGTTGAGTCGCTCTATTTATTTGACTCCCTTTGTATAAACTGAACCTGGTTAAGAATTCCCTTTTGCTGTAAATCCGAATGGAATTCTTGGCAGTACGTAATGCCATACACCATGCCGGGGCATTTGCTCCCATGCCTCACTCAAAGGCAAGGGGCTTTGTTCTGATTTACACACTTCAGATAAGATCAGAATCAGGCCAACAGTTCCTGCCAAAAGAGCATACAAACTGAAAGGCAGAGAAGATAAAACAGACTCACTCCAAGAGATTCAGAGAATGGAAGTAGCAGAAAGCTTTTTAACTTTTTCTGGTTTAGTAGGCAGTAATGCTAGCCTGCGAGGAGCATTCATAGGCTCTGTGGAAGCAGGGGGATTTCCAGAGGTATTAGATAGGAAAGTATAAAGACAAATGAACTGGTGAAAAAAGTTAGAATGAAAACTTTAAAATACGTCACCCTGCTTCAAAGAAGGTAGCTTTGTTCATATTTCATGGTGCAATCATGCTCATGTTTTTAGAGACCTCAGGACTACTCTCTTTGTACCTAAAAGTAAAGAGTCTGGAGAACAGTTGACCAGATAACAACTCCCTAAATTTAGTTGTCCTTACTCTTGCATCTGTCCTTCTGACATATATCTTCCCCTTGCTAATTGACCATACAGGAACTAAAGTAAGAAGCATTCAAAACTTGCAGTGCAATCTGGTTCCAAACACAGCTGCGAGGTGACTGGAGGCAGTTTCCCTCCCAACTTGCTCTTGTAGGGACAGGGAACCACGTTTCGCAGACAGCAAGTTGGGCTCTTGCCTAGCCCTGTTGCATCTTGAACTCAGCAGCTCCCATCCTAAAGAATTCCCCCCCAAGGGCTTTTTTGCCCTTACCCTTCATATGCTCTTGTCACAGTATATGGCCACAAAGTCAGCTTTGATGACTTTTTTTATATGCATTTCCAGGGTTTGGCCCACCCCCAGTTCACAGTGAAAACCTCATGCCCATGTTAAGAGTCTGCCTCAGCCCAAACTCTGTACTTTTGGGAGCCACAAGAAAAAGTGTAGGCAAAAGAAAAGTCTGTGCAGGTTACACAGCAACAGTAAATCAGTTCTAAGATCATAAGCTTTGTTTGACAGTAAAAGAAAGGAAAATAGAAGGCAGGTATCAGAGCAGGAAACAGTGCCTATAGTTGCTGAAGCATGCCTGGTATTTAGCACGGGCCCAAGCTATTGTTCATAAGTCTGGATGGACCAGACACAGGCAAACCATACATGTTACAAAATAGTCTGCCAAGAGATAACACAAGCCAACTCTTCCTGAGAATGTGAATGCTCTAAGTCAAAACTGCAGCTGGGCTAACAGTCATTGGGAAAGAAAGCATGAGTCATAGGGTTCAGTAGGCTTTAACAACTCTTCATGTCACAGTGTAGACACAATCTCACTATGCAGTTCCTGGACAGCTGGAGAAAGACTTTGGAGAGAAATATTATATGCTTTTTTTCCAAAAGCCAAGGCCCTACTCCTTTGACACATCTCTCCAGGCAATGGAAAGAATCACGACCTGATCTCGGTTCGCATAGTCAGAGCTATTGTAAATAAGCTGTGTCTACACGGCACAACAAGTGCACTCTACAGTGGGACGAGTACACATACCTCACAAGGATGTTCTCTGGCTCCAAATGAAGACACAACAAAGATGCCCACTGTCCTATGGAACTGCAGGGCCTGACTGGGATGCTCGCACCACCAGGACTGAGGGGTACAGAACGGAATTCTCATGCTCTACAGTGTGGCACAGATTTAGTAGAATAACTAAAAAATTACGTCTAATTTTGGTTCGTGTGATGTTACTTCTTACTTTCTCTGAAAACTGTGTTTCACTTCTTTTGCTTTCACCAAGAAATGAAAGTTGCACGTGTCTCAAGATAACTATTTACTCCATGTCAGAATAACAGAGAATGTATAGACATTACTTCTTCCTATACCCTGCAAATGGCTTCTTTTTCCAGATGCAAAGCACATATTGTTTTCAAAGCAGCATGTATTGTATGACATAAATCATGCCAAGTTTCATGAAAACCTAAGCATGTTTATAAAATAAGAGTTGGATGATACTCACACATTAAAAGCTGATCATTAAAGTTAATTTTGTTTATTTCTGGTGATTATGTTAATCCTGAAGCGTTTTTGTGGTATTCATTGAAATTGATTGCAATGAAATGTTTACTAACTACAGTACATCTTTCTGAATGAATTGATGGCACAGTTAGTTTTTCTAATTTTCACAAAAAGGATTAAAATTTTATATAAAATATCTCATAGCCTATCATTTAGTTTCAAAGCAACTCTGAATAACACAAGTCAACAATCTTACAGTGAAAGAAGACACTGTCATCTCATGTTGTCCATATGTAGATACTGCGAGATAAGTTTAACTGCTTTTTAGGTGATGCATTGTCCCCGCAGTCTTTGGGTTTGTTTTGGTTCGGTTTTCAAACATAGGCAGCGTTCCACTGCCAGCAAGCAGGCCGTTGGGTATTTTGCCTTAAACATGTCCTCCATCAGTTAACATTTTGATAATGCTACTTTACAGGGGCTAAAACGTTGGATTTTTCCAAACGTGCCTCATCTAAATAAGCCAAGTGTTTTGGAGAGGAATCCAGAAGTATTTAATCAGGCAAAACTTCCATTGATTTCCATGGGAGTCTTGTCAGAGTAAGAACTGAGTCAAGACTTCAAGACTTGGCACGTTATCAATCCCAGCAAATGACGGGCGAGAGCTGATGCCTAACGCATGTTCTAGGGAGGAAACAACTTGGCTCAAGGACCATATTTAAAACATCACATACTGTAGTTTAAGCTCTGTAAGAAGTGAGAAGAACAAAGCTTCAGTTAGTCCCTAAACACCCAAGTCAGAGTTCAAATATAGTGCAAATATTCTTTACATATCTCAGCATGCCTAGTGGCACGCTTACTGTAAAAGGCAAGAACAACGGATAAAAAGTAGGCAGGTCTTAATGTGAAATGAATGCCTAGAGGAAGCATCACAATGCACTTTTTTTTCACAAGCTATTGCTGACTAGATAGTACATGACTGTAGTATGACAACAGTAGTTACGAAACATTATTAAAATAGGGAAAACAGTATTTCACATAGCTATTTTAGCTCTTCTTTTTTCGAGAATTTCTCCAAGAGACAGTCTCTTCTCTATCCTGTCTGGCTTTGTGGGGGAGCCTGAAATTTCACATCCTCACAACCGAAGATAAAAGCCAAAGAAGAGAGATGAAGGGGTTTACTATACAGCCTTTTCTAAATGCCAGCAAACATAACTGAATGTGAATTTGTCCATCAGATTTTGCTTACAAGCTTGCCTTATAAAGACAAATTTTTGAACATATTTCAATTTTAAAAGATAAGTCTAACAAATGGAGTAGGTGTTAAGGAATAGGATTTCTAGCTCAGTCACCTTTTGTCTGCTCCATTGTCAGTGGCGCTTTTTTAATGTGCCTGATGTTGCAAATTAGATCGATGGCTGGTAGTTAACTGGGTGTCTGTCTGAGTTACAGTAGATTAAGAAACTGGAAAAAAACCCCTTGCAGAAGATATATTACACCCCCCTTCTCAAACTCCTTCATATAGGATACTGCTCCAACAGAGGAGAAAACTATAGGCCATGCAAGCCTAGTTCTTTTGAAATATACTGCCCTGGAGACTTGAAAATTCTCTCTGTTCTGTGAGGAATGTCTTACCTTTCAGGGTGAATTCCACAAAAGCGTTATATTGCACATCTTCATGTAGTATAGGTAAAACACTAAAGCATGACAATTGTGTGCATTAATACGAAGCAATATTGGGCTAACACGCAGGCCTGTATTCAGAATACTATGAAATGTATTCAGGGCAATACAGAGAGAGAGACAGAGGGAGAAACAGCTTTCAAAGTCTTGCTGACCAGGTGCTGGCAAATGAAAACCAGGTGTTGTCTAGAGTTGTTTCTAGGCAAACATCAAAATCTGGATTGCTCTCAAAACATGAAAGATTTTTCTCCATTATTTCTGGGTGATTTGACTGACTTTTTTTAGTAAGCATACTGCTCTTATAGTAAAACACCTTTCTGCCTACACAAGCATTTGCTTTTTAATCGAAACGCCTCCCCCCAACTCCAAAGGCTTAAATGGTGACCTTAGCAAGAGAATAAAATTATATACAAATCCTTTATACAATTTCTTTTTGACAAGTAAGCTGACACTGTAATGAATTTCACAGTGCGTGAACTGGACCAACACCTCCAACATACATATACTAAGATGCATCATGACCATCAAATCATACTCTAAGCGGGGGGCTGACTCAGTGATGAACCATGTCCACACACCAGTTTAGCTTATTCAGAACTCCTGATGGCACACAGACTCCTCATGTATTGTCTGGATGTAACGTAGAGTCTTATACTTCATACACTTCAAACAGTTGATTTTCTTTCCCTTTCAGTAACTAGGTAACACTATGGGAGAGGAGAGTTCATTGGACAATAAAAGAGAAGAAAATACTTTCTGAGCACGACCAGTGTATATCCTCTGAGGTCTAAAGAAACTGCAAAAGCTTGAACAGCTTTCGCCATTTCAATTCCAGCTTCATGACCTAAAGTGACGCTTAAAAATTTCTTCATTGAAATCAAGTGGATTTCTTTTCCACTTACAAAGGATATAGTCACCTCTCATTTTTTTCCTCTACAGATTTGGGACAAAAATCCCTCAGTTATAAATAGTCTTCACTTGCACATGAAAACTATTCTGCCTCTAATAAAGACACAGTTTTCACCATATCTTTCACAGCTTGAAGCTCGCCTGCTTTCACTCCATATGGCTCCATGCTTCCACCTTGTAAGCTACAACACTGTTTGCCCTGCCTGCTGTCACATGCTGAAACTTTTTAGGAAAAGGAAAAAGGGAAGAGAATTAGCTAGAAGAACACAGGCATAAAAGAGGAGTAGGCAAACAATGAGGAAAGATGTCTAGGGTGGTGAAAGGCCTCGTAAGACAGAAGAGTTAGAGACAATAATACCGACATTGCATTGGAAACTCAAATTCGGTGAGTACACAGCAACCATGGTGAACCTTCTAGCTGAAATCATCCCACCTAGAGACACACCAGTGGGGATATTTAGTCAATGTAGTGATTTCCTTTACAGTAAAAAAAAAACTCAGAAGGCAAAAGAAAAGCAATAGCCAAATCTGATGATTTGAACAGTCACCCTGTGCTTTTCCTGGAGCTTGTGATTTCCGTGCTCCTGCTATCAGGCAGCTGGGAAGCACACACGGTAGCCTGTAGGCATTTGTAGGCATGCAGAACTGTGGCTGGCAGCTAGCACAAAGAAGCCATGGATGTGCTGTAATGTAGACCACAGCATGCCAGCATTAACCTTGGGAAAAAATGAAGACGATAACTCTGATTTTTGCATTGTTAGGATTGCTACTGTGTTTCTACATCTAATGAAAATTCATTTATATACAGGAAACATTGACCTTGAGCTCAAGATTATTCATTTGTAATGAATGAAATGTTTAACGTTCCTTGATTTCAGTTGGAGTTTCCAGGCTTAGCTGCACTGGGGCCTAGCTACTTGTCTTCCTGAGCCACGCGTTATAGCCATCCTAATTCAGGTAGTATAGATTTAAGCAGCATTGCAGAAAAATATCTCCATTCAAAGAGAGCCTTGGCTAAGCGGTAGCTCTCCATTCTTTCCACCCTCCCCGGCCCCTTTAAGCTTGCAAGAATGTAGCCTCATCCTGCAGTGGCTTATTCACATAGGTAGTCCTCCCGTTCCAGGGAATAAACAACCTCAAGACCGTGCTCCTAGCTGGGAGTGTTATATGCCAACATTGCCATAAAACAGACTCGTAATTCTCCTGTAACTAGACAACTGAATGGCTCCGCCTCTTGAAATGAAGCAAACTGCAAAGAATGAAACAAGAGTAAATGTACCAATGAAGAGTAAATGAAACAAGAGTATGTCTAAAAATAAATAAATACAAACACAATAATTAAAGCTTCTACAGGCACTACTTACTCAGCCTCCCTGTATATCATGATATGTAATTTTGGAACATGGAAACAGATGTACAGAGATAAATGCGGCTTCTTCCGATTTACTTATTAAAAATATGGCAGCTGGTGAGGGCAATGGTGCTAAATGTAAAACTGGAATTTCCTGTTTGTAGAGGAAGGAACTACTCGGAAATTTAAATACGTATGTGCACTTACGTATTTATATAGATATGTGCACTTTCATAATAGCTACATTATGGGATGTTACCAGCCTCTGGCTGCTGCCACCATCTTTTAGTTCCAACAGCTTGTTACTGACACATGTCATTCAAACTCTGCCATTAACGGTAGAGATGGAACATGATGGGAGCTGTACATCAGCTTCCCTTTGTTGAATGTATTGCAAGAGAAATCCAACTAAACCTGGCCAATACAAAAATTTCTAATATCTGATTTCTACCAATTTTATTAATTTGAGTACCCAACATAACGATAGGAAGTACAAAGCTAGGAAAAAGCCATACACATTCAGCATACAACTGCATTCCTGAAGACAAATATGTCCTTAAGCGCATATACATATGTAGTACTTAAATAATTTGGGTTTTGTCATTCCTTTTATCATTCTTCAGTTAGCTTTACAGCACTACAGAGAGTCTTACCCCATGTGTTTCCCCAAGGACATTGGCCATTTTGTAGAATGGGAATGTAACCGATTCCGTGCAATAATAATTTTATTAACATTTTTACGTGAGAGGCCACAGCCACACATCTTCAGTTTCTCAGAGTGAGGCAGCCATGCTCGCAGATATTAGCACACCTGCTCAAATAATGGATCTCAATTGCTGATTATGAGAAGCCAGGAGAGCCGCACAGAACGCCGCGCTCTGCCCATATGCCAGCTATTAGATGTTGAGCACTAAAACCAGATGACTGCATCTCCGCAGCAAGAAAAGGCATCGGATCCCATGCCTGCAGGCTGACTCTTTTTTTAAAAAAATTTATTTATATGAGCCCGGAAAAGAGTCTTTCTCTGGCAGTATCACAATTAACAGGAAACAAGGACCAACAGTAACACAGCACACGATGCCAGCAGTGCCGATCCTCCTCCAACTTCTGAATCCATTTAGCACGTCCCAGAAGAGCCTGCACAGATGAAACTCTTTGATATGTTTTTAACCTCTATGAGAGCTGCACAGGTGCAGCCCATTTGGAAAGCAGGCGGCTCCCATTTTTCCACCAGGGGCAATGTTGCTTTGAAATCATTCCATGAAATCATTAGACATGAGTTTGTTGTTATTGTTTTTAAAAGACATAATTTATTCATTTGCTGCTTTCAATAGCTTAAGAGCTGCAATGAATTAAAGAGTCATCTCTGAAACCTATTAAGGTGATTCTCCAAGTCCCAGTCTGCTTTGTTAAACAAATTTACTGAAGTCATTCTATTTAGTACTAAAAACAAAATAAAATAAAACAAAAAGCCCATACACTCCGTACACATGCTTTTTTTCAAATTCTATGTCTGGAGATTAATCAGACATCTCTGTTAGGCTGTCCTGGCGAAATGGGAAATGAAATATCTCACTATGTGAGTGAACACATTTTAAGGCAGTTTTTAGACGTTAGAAAATCTTGACAATGTAATAGAAATTATTACAATTGTGAGCACATTTTTTGTCTGAAAAAACTTTACATGGTAATAGTCATGAAATCTTTCTATTTATTTTAATAAAGTAGGCAAAGTAGTATGTCTGTTAAATTGTCTGTCAATCTTATTTTTTTAAATCTAGACACAGCTTTCCTTCACAGAAAACGTTGGAGAAGCGTATCTTATATAAATAGCAAATAAGTGAAAGCCAAATATCTCAGTATTTATTTGTCTATAGCTATTTTGCTGAATACATAATTCACTCACTGAATGTTGCAACCAAAATAGGCTATTATGACCATTGTTTGATCTACAGCACCTCTTTTAAAAAGATACCTAGTCTTAATACAAAGACTTCAAGTGAAGGAAAAGCCAATGTGTCCCTAGGTAGATTGTTCCAGTGGTTAATTTACTCTTCTGTTAGAAATGGGCACATTACTTCAGTTCTGAATTTGTCTAGCTCCTGCTTCTAAACACTAGACTGTTGTACCTTTTTTCTGCTTAAAAAGCTAGATTAAAGATGTCAGCAGTAATTGTGCGAGTTGATCTACAATAACATATAGCCTTTGGTGTCGACACTAATCAAGGTTAGGGAACTCCAGCAACATCTAGATACACAGCAGGAGGCAAAGGTTCACTTAATTCAGAATTCTCTTGCCTTTGTGCTTTTGATGAAATTTTAATTCAGTTTGGGTGCAGGTCTATTTCTTTTATTGTTTAGTGTTTGAGAATATTAAAGTGAACATAAAAAAAAGACTTGTTGCTATGTTTTGGTTAATATGCTGTTATATACTTGCATATATTGATAAAAGAAAACTCAAAGCTACTGATGGTCTCTTAAATGTTTATAAAATAGAACAATTATTATGGTCAGAATTTATCACCAATAATGTTTAGACCGTCTATAGCTTCTACAGTCTAATACAAAGGCATGAAGACTACCCTGAACAGCTATAGACCAAACTGATGGGTACTGTAAGCTGGCAAAAATCACCTCATTATATCAGCAGCAAATTTCATCTAAATATAATTGTTTCAGTAGGAAATGTAAATTCAGTTTATTTTTTAGAGGACTTTACTTTGAATACTCTGAACTCCTTCAAACTCCTTTGGCTTACTTACTCTTCAATGACCAATGTCTCTTTAAAATCTAGAAATAGGAGAACTTCTTTGGACAAAGTGTTTCCCTTAGAAAAATGCAAACAGAAAAATCAAAATATCATCACTGTATGACATATTCTGCTTTGTGGGCTTTTACTGAGAAAAAATTAGCAATGACTGTATAATTATTGTTGAGACATGCATTTAAACAAATAGATTTCAGTCTTGCTGAAATATATGAATGATTTGATTTAGTCCCCAAACATGACATAGTAATTCTTCACTGGACAATCTGGCGTGCAGCTGTGGGGCGTGTGGAGCAGGGGGAAGTTAGGAAGCATTTGAGGGGGCAATTTGGGGGGTATCAGGTTGAGAATCCCATCAAAAAGCAAGAGGTAAGAATCTTAAGTTTGTCAAAAGAGTTACTTGTGGTCTTCCTAAAATTGTAAAACAAAAAAACCCAATGACAACAAAAATCAAAGAAACAAACAAATAAAACAAACCAAAAACCCAAACCTAACAAAGCAAACAATAAATTGACACCACACCAAAAAAAAACCCCAAACCAAACCTCACAACCCAGGGGAGGTCACCCACCTATATGTATTGTACACAAAGATAAAATAACCCAGAAATTATGCACTGAGTTCTTATCCTAGCAAGGTATAGAAATAAATTTCTGTCTGTACAGCACTCCTACCTGCTAAGAAGAAGCCATGAAGAACTCTCTCCTCCATACAATGTGGTATCTTCAGCTACATACATTAGGTGTTGAAGGGGAAGGAGGTACTAAATTTATTTATCAGGACTGCTATTAAACACTGTTAAACACTGTACAACTCCCTTCTTTATCCATCCTTCAATACCGCACACTTGAACATAACCCGAACTGAAAGGCTGTCCACATATTAATCATATACTTCAAAGCCTCAATCAACTTTCCCAACAAAGCAAAACCATAAATTTTTAAACACCCTGCCTCAGTGGGAGTCAAGGTTTGGGTGGAGGGAGGAGACATGTGGGAAGTAAAAATGGGAAAGGTTGAAAGGCAAAGGTACAACTTGTAACTGGGACTTCAAGGGGTGGATAAGCTTAACTAGTGATTTCCTGGTTTTTCTAACACTTGTGTTGATAGTATGTGCACTTCACAAACCTGGCCCTGGTCCTTAGTTTCACAGAGCAGGGGAGAGAATGTGGAACAACAGCTGCACTTCAAAAGCCACATGGCTTTCAGAGTGTTTTGTTCCCCTTCACACTTTTTTATGCCAGAAGGGAACATATGGTCCACTGTTTGGAAATTTCCCAACCTAAATTTTTGTTTGATTAATTTCATCCAACTACTCCCAGTTACAAGCCCTCATAACACCCCAGACAGTTATGCTCCTTCCTTTACATTTATACCCTTCAATTAGCTGTAGACGCTTATGCACCTTCTTAATCATCATATAGCTATGCACATCTAGTTCTTTTCATCTTTTCTTGCCATCGTCTTTCCATGCTCTTTAATCATGTTTGTGGCTCTTTTCTGAGTTCCCTCCAACTTCTTGACATTTTTGTCTGATCTTAAAGTGTCCATACCAGTCCTTTCTCTTGTAGGTGCAGCGTTACTTCTGTCATGAGAATCACTTTCTCTTCAGACTCTTACACGGCACCTATCACAGCAGTATCTGAACAGTTTCCAACGCGTTAAAGATGTTACCAGTGTCCTTGTTCCCAGCCTGGCCTATGCCACTGCACGTCCCTGATTTTGGAACCTCGTGTGGCATCCTATTACAAGTTCATGTTCAATTGCTCATCCATTTTTATTCTCCAACTGAAAGAGGGCTGTGCAGGGAGCCGGCAGGAACCTGGATGCTGTAACAAAACGCTGGTGCTAGGTACAGATCCTTCTTGTGCAAGCAACGAATTCCTGCACTGTGAAGAGCCTGATGGTGTATGAGCTGGACAAACGCTCATACGCAGTACAGACGCAGGATACGCCTTGGCCCTAACTCATACATGCTGTTTAAGCGGGGATCCAAACCATGGTTTAGTTAAGCAGGAAGCCAGCTTGACCCGTTCAAAACTCCAATGAACTAATGCTATGCAGTCTCCTCACGTACAGTTTGAGCGTGATCTAAAGTCTCATAATTTATACATTTTAAACAGTTAGTTTTTCTTCCCCCTCAGTAAATGGGTAACAGGAAACAGACAAAGCTCCTTAACTTTTCTTTAATCTTCCTCACTAGTGAAGTGAAAATCAAACAATAATTGTCTGGATGATCTCATTATTGTCAACAAAACTGAAACCTTGAAGTCCACATACACTGCAATGCTGATACATTAAACAAAAAAGGGAACTGTGCTTACACGTTGTTCAATAAATAAATAAGAGCTATAGAGAGATCCATGATGAATGAGCACCCTGGGAGGGCTTCAGCTTGTCAGAATTATACAGTGACATTAATCACAACGTAACAGGATTGCTGCAGGCTTCCAGTGCAAGGTCCTCATTATATCTTCAAAACAAGGCAAAACAAAAAAACAAAAATCCCCACAACTTCCAAGCCCCTCAAAGTGGAATCTGAACTCACAGACTTTTTCAGCAGAACACAAAACTCAAAACAAACTGACCTCCATCACATAAAGAATCCCATAAGCAGTGGAAATCTGTCAATCTAGTTGCACCATCCAACCAAGCTGTGTTTCCACAGTATTTGTGATCATTGTGCTTGCACATCAACATGGCAAAGTATTTCTCCTGAGCTCTCAGCTACATTAGCAAAGCTAAACTGTATAATTACAGCGCTCTGACCTCTCCCACGCAGGTGAAACAAGCAGTATTTGTATAGCAGTCTCACCAGCAGATCTAGGTGTCACGTCAGCGATGCTTTCGGGGGAGCCCCAGCTCCTCAACACTAGGGGAGGATCTGCGGGAGGGCAAAATTCTATAGCACTGACTTGGCTCCAGAAGAACTCAAAAATATAGCGACCAGAAATTACTATATTATTTGAACCAGTCAACTGGTTCAAATTTGCCTGGATAATTAGTTTTTTAATCTAAGCAATAGATTAATGGGATGCCAGGGTGCTGGCCATCTTACAAATTATGACCCATTAATCTCTTTCAAATATTATATATACATATATGTATACTTGCCAAACGCAAGCGCTATAACGGACCTTTCCTAAGACAGTCATAGACTGTTTTTACTTCTGGCCAAAGCAAAAAAAACCAAAACAGTCTTTCTTTAGCAAGTTACTTTGCTGCTTCTAGAATAAAAAACTAGGTGATAAAATTTTCATGTTTAAAATCATCTATGCAGATCTATCCAAATCCCAGAAATCAGAAATATGAATTACTAATAAAAGAATGTTCTAAACTTCAAAGAGTTTTGTGGTCTAAGTTTCCACAGTATCTTGAGAAATAGTTTGAATAATTTCTAATTCTCTCCTAAACAGTTTGCTTACCTCTAGGTTGGGTCTACTCCAGGATTTTTGCTAATGGAATTTCCACAACAGTGACCAGACACCTTTAATTGCAACTAGGTTAGGTTCACAGAAGTATCACCCACACTACACATTTTAGGTGCCATTTTGGTGTATTAAGAACGCAAAAACCCCCACAGATTTCTATTTCTGGAAAGAAAACTCAGGTATACAAATAAGTGGATAGATTTTCAGGAGTTCACTACACGTGGTGTTGAGCTGTTTTTAATGTCAAGTATATACTTAAGCACCTAGCAGGCATTGAGCAGTACTGAAAAATCTGGTCCCAGTTATGGGTGCTGAGAACATAAAAATCCTACCTCGATATAGAGAAAGCCTTAAATGTCATTGATCTTTTTCTTTCCCATTGAGCTCTAATCCTGCATCAGCAGAACAAAGAATTAGTACTGCATG
Source organism: Chroicocephalus ridibundus (assembly GCF_963924245.1). NCBI lineage: Eukaryota > Metazoa > Chordata > Aves > Charadriiformes > Laridae > Chroicocephalus > Chroicocephalus ridibundus. The sequence goes on from NC_086287.1 coordinate 79,523,651, forward strand.
GTTGGGAAGTTAAATTTTCCTCCACACCTGCAGGTCATTCCTCCTGGGCTCCCTCCATTGATAGCCAGAAAGTTATTTGCTTAAAAAACTAATCATGTGGTGCAGCTGAGCTCCTTCGTTTCCAGAAGAAAGGCATCTGAAGTTAGGCCCTTGTTTCACAAAGAACTCATGAGAGAGCTGGGTTCAATCAGTGGGATCAGCCTGCAGAATTAGGGCCATGATTTCATTACTGTTTGCTTAGTCTAATTAAAAACAGGTATCTTAGGTAAAATTTTCTTACTTTCAACAAAATTATAACACACTGCAGTTTAAAAGCTCCGGATGAAAAGTGTCATAAAAACGCAAAGTGCTAAGAGCACAGTAGGAGATTTGCATTTAAGAGAGAAAAAAATAGACTGATTCAAGAAGCATTTCTTCCCAGGTAACAGTGTCTTAAAAGCCACTTTTGAGGTAGAATGAACTGAAGAAAGCTCCTTTATAGTCCTTCATGGCAAGTGATTGAGCTGAGGACGTCATGTCCTCTTATCAAAGTCTCCTTTTTTAAGGAAGGACGAATTTATTAAACAAGACAGACAGACAGGAAGAGCTGTAGATGGTGCTCACATCTCTGAGTCAAAGGCGTTTGAAGCACTAAATCCCTTTGTAGTCCATCTACCCAGAGGTGTGTTCCAGCAGTGTTTTTTCCCACAATAAAATGGATGCTGAGGAGGGAACAAGGAAGGGACAGAAACTCTGTCAGCCCCTTGGAAGACACAGCGACTTACTCAAGCAAGGGCTACAGAAGGAACACCCTGTGACTTTCAGCACAATTCCTCGCTTTGATTAATAAAATATGGGGAGAAGCAGGAATTGCAGCGAATTCCATAAAGCAATAAACAGCAATTTAGTGGTGATAGGATACCAGCTATTCCTTCACCCCCAGCGTAGACTCAGATTTCAGCAAAACCAGCACTGTTTCAAGTCCACTGTTCCCTCTAGTACCATTAAACTTTTTTGTGTGCTGGGTGAGTCCCGGTTGTTTGGATTTTCACATTAGTTTATACACTGCAACAACCGTGGGCTGTGCTGTTTCACATTCAGTCAGTCTCATTTCTTGGTGCTAAATCCATACCACAGAAGCTACAGCAAGGCATCCCCAGGTCCTGTTGAAGCCATGACTCTGACTGTGCCTTTGAAACATGTTTTGCTAAATGTTCACTCAGTTTTATGTAATGCTGCTAGAAAAGCATTTACTGTTAAGGACTACTACCTCAGAATAAAGAGGTAGCTATTTATCTTCATTTTTATGGCTCAGAATAGGAAAAACAATAAGACCATGGACCCAATGACTACCAGAGTAATTTCTAGATCTACGTCCATAGCTAGAAAGGGCAAAACAATCTCCAAAAGGTGAGAAAAAACCTCTCCTTCCTTGGAGTTTTGAGAATGGTGCTTACAACACAAAAATAAGACAGTTCCAAAGAGCAAGTAAAGACCCAGTTCTTAAGATCCAGCTCCATCCTGTCTCTCTTGGGACCTCATTGCAGCAAAGCCAAGCTCTCTTCTCAGGGATCCCAAGCAACCCAAATATGAGCAGGGAGAAATGGAAGCGGTGTCCTCCCACCTCCCCAGGGCTCACCAACCTCCTACACGTGCACCTCTTGGAAAGGGTCCGCTGCCCCTGTAGGCCTTGCAACTGTTTTCACGCCCAGATTCGACTTTGTTTCTCCCGCAGCAGGGAGAAGGCCTCATAAGAAATTCATCTTTTCTAGAAACCACAAACCTAATCCTAGCTGTTAGTAAAATAATCTCTCTTCCACCTCATTTTAGTCATATCAAGAGCTACTGCTAATCTATTTATTCCAATGATGTTTCTTTCAGCTCTTTTGCCGTGTAAGGAATTCATCATGTATGTGATACCGATGGTGTTAGGAAACACATACCTTTTGTCTTCTTTTTCTTCTCAACTAATGGAACATATTAGCTTTAGGAAGTCTCCATGGTGCAAAAGAGAGACTATTTTGTCCTCTTTCTTTCCCTACTGAAAGGGTTAACCAATTGACAATATGGCTGCACTGGAGAATAAATCAGCAGATGGAATGACTATCTCCCAAAGAAAAAATAATTTCAGTTTATCTTTTCTCCAATAGCTTGCAAAAATAAATTTCTTTACTTAAAATGTCAGAAGAAACAAATCTGCAAACTAACCAAAAATGGCTACCTGAGATTTATTGCACTCATTGCTTACTATTAGGACTAAGTTTGATCAACAGAGGCTTATTTGAAGAGACAGCAGTCACCAAGGATTAGACCAGGTGTGTCTTACAATTCAAGAGCGATGTTATGTATTTTCTGCTATAAGACACTCGACAGTAACACAACATTGACTTTCTACAATAATTGCAAATAGAATGTCTTAAAAATACAGTGAAATAAGGTATTTATTCATTAAAAATGGAAACTTCTTTAAACCAGCCCTCATCCCAGGTCTCCAAGGCTGGGCACACCTCCACGGGAAATCCAGCTCTGATGGCCTCCAGTCCCCAATCCCTACCCCCAGGAGAGCAGAATGGATCACGCCAGTGGTTGAGTGGACTTCAGTGGATTTCCAGCTCTGAAAGCCTTCAGTTCCCAAACCCTAATCCTAACCTGTTATCCCAGAGTGAGTAATCTTAAAGGGTTGATTTGATATAAAGCTGAACCATTCTCAGTAATCAGTTAATCATAAAATACTCCCCAGAATCAACCACTGAAAAACAAAGGAACAAAAAGAGGAAATAAGAGCCCTTCCTTGTAGACATCATTACAGAAATCCCGTCTGAGGCTGATGGTAGCTTACTTGCGTAAAGACTGTAAGAACAGATTTTTTAAATCATATCATTTAAGAAATGTTACTTCTAATTTGGTTTTGCCAAAAATCCCTTGTGTTTCCACATTTGTTTTGGATAAATAGATATTTGCCAGGCTTCTCTAAAAGGGTTATTTCCAGAAATAACAACCAGTCTGAAAGACTTTTTTCTGAAAGGAATAGAACAGACAATATCCAGAGACTAAACTGTGCCATGACCTATTGGTAATATGTGGGTCAATAGATGAATCTGCTGCACGCACGTCACCTCCAGCATTGCATGCCAATAAGTAACCTGGTCACGTAGAACAAAAGTTTCTTCGGACAGCACTGGATGGATTGATGTTGTCATATACTTTATAGAACAAATGAAGTTTTTCCAAGAATCTGAAAGTCTGCATCATCTCCCAAATCCCCAAACCTTTCCTGTCCAATAAACCCATTTTGACATGCTGCTCGTGGTCTCATTTTGCTTTTTATATGAGTAGCTATTAGCGTTTCGTAAAAATAATAATAATAGTCTAGATTATATCTAGACACAATGGAAAGATATGTGCAGGCTCTTTACCTTTTTCCTCCTTCCATCCACATATTTAAGTTTCTTTCTTCAATTATCTTATCAGTTATGATCATTCAAACATTCAAGTAATAAAGATCTTGTATATAGGTGAAACTCTCTCTCTGTTAATACTAGTGTGGTTTGTATTTAAAAGTATGACAAGCCCATCAATCAGAAAATGGAGATAATAAACATCTTTGAAGAGTGTTTTAGAAGTTACTGGAATGTTTACAAATATAAAATTGAACTCCTGATCTTAAGGCTCTCATGTTACTCCAATCACACTGTAATAGGAGCTCACTGTGTATACAAATATGTTTGGGGTGTGCATAAATAAAATTACTTAAATTAAAATTACTTATGCATTCTTCCTGACAAAAAACATCTTAAAACATAAGGCATATTATATGGATCGATAGTTGAAGGATACTCAGATACAATAGTTAAATGCTGCCCCAAAATAATTTTGCATTTGTTCCTTAGAGTGCCTCAACTAAACCTCTAGCAGCTATTTAACATTGCTTAATATATTTTCATGTCTTCATTTTTCCTCTAATGCAGCCAAACCAGTGTTCAAACACACACTTCTTCAAAGGGTGTCCCACTCTTAAAACTGAATACGCAAATCAGCACTCAGGCAGGTTTGGCAGTGGAGTTACTGCACAGTGGGTCCAAAAGCAGAATTTAGATGCCTTTACTGGGAGGGAAGTTGCTAAAAACTGAATTCAAATTATGTAGGGCTAAAAGGAACATAGGATTTACCAAAAGAAATTCACTGTACCTATTGGTACAGGAGAACTGAGGTGTCCTGGGCCCAAAGTGCGTACCCTGGCCTTCCACAGATACGGAGAAAGATATACAGAAGAGACGCAAAAATAAGCAAGCTGTATACGGAGCCAGAGGCACTCAGAAGTAGAGAATCATGGTAAATAAGGCGAGAAAGGACTTCAAAAAGGTATTTAGTGCAGCCTTACTCCCAGAACAGGGTCAATTATACTCCTGTTATTTCTGGCAGATGTTTATCTAAAGACGTCCAAAATGAAGCTTCAGCACCTCCCCACACATTAGCATTTTTTTGAATCTTAACTATTAGAGAGATTTTTTAAAAAAACATTAAATCAGAAGTCATTTGACACAAGCTAAGCTCATTATTTCCCTTCCTGTGCCTCACAGATGTGGAGGATAGATTATTCCTTTCTTCTTTTCACAGCTTTTGCACACTTGCATATTAAATCTTCCATTAAGTCTTCCTTAAATAGAGAACCCTATTTCTTTCAATCATTCCTCCTAAGTCATGTTTGCAACATCTCTGATCGTTCTTGTCGCTTTCCTCTGGATTGGATTCTTTCCAATTTGTTCACACCTACACCACTCTTCAGCCAAGGCTATACGCATGATGACTAGGGCAGAAAGAACATGTCATTTCTTATGCAATATACTCTTAGGCAAGATAAAAATATTCCTGACTCACTTTCAGCTTGTGAACTACTACAGACCTCAGATATGTCTGCAATAAGTGTTGTCCAGTTGGTTTTCCCCATCCATTATTTGCACTGTATTTTGTGAGTCTGCTAGAAGGGCGTTTTCTCCGAGAGAGGAAAATGCGGACATTTTTCCAGCCTGCAAACTCATTTTGAATTCTAACACTCTTCCCACCTCCTTGGAGCCTCTCACCACTGTATATCCAAAACACATACTTACTTTTTTTCATCTATATTTATTGATAATGTTATTGAACCATACTGGATCCATAACAGACATCTGCAGAACCCAAACAGCCACTTTGAGAGGGAACTATTGATTACTCTTCAAGTACCATTTTCCAGCTGATTTTGCACTCACCCTAGAGCTCCCTCATGTGACTTCTCCAGCAAAGGCGGCTTGTAGAGAGAGAAAGAGGACATCTTTGATGCAGCTGTGTGATAGTTCTCCCACAAGTGTTAGAAAGTGTTTGGAAAGAGCGACCAATGTCTCTTTCTACTCAAATTGCTTGTGTCCTCTGCTTCCTGTTTCCTACAGTAACCTATCTGCCTCCATGAAGAAACTACTCTCTTTATTAGTAACTACAATCAAGGGCACTTTTTCCTACTAAAAATAAAACATGATTTATTGTCTCTTTTTTAATTATGAAATGTATTCACTCAACTTGTTGGCTGAGGCTTTAGCATAAAAATAATAGTGGATAAACAACGAATGGGGACAATAGTGAAACATTTTAAAAATGTACCTTCCTTTAGCTAATTGATTTGTGTGCTCCTCTCACTCAAGGCTGTAGAACCTGGAACGGTACTTATGGGCCAGACTTCCCGGAGTCTGTTGCACTCAAACTTTGGGGTTTTATTCAGACTGTGAGATTTGAGGGCCAGCTTAGAACTGAACACATTGTTTTTCAGTATATCAAGAGGCCCTAAGAGAATTCAAATTGAAATACTGAGTTTTCATTTGAGCAATTACAATGCTTATAGAACAAGTGACACTCCCTTCTCCTTCTGTCTCCTCTTTTTCTTTCTAGTATGGGAATTCTTAAAACAATAAGGACCACAGAAATCCAGGTCTGCCTACTCTGCTTTGCCCTGGAAATGAGAAGACAAGTGGCGAACCAGTTGATTTGAGACATCTGAAAGATCGCACATGTGAAAGGCCTATTAACTGAGTGGGGAATTCTTTCCTGCCAAAATTGAGTCTGCCTTTATATTTGTACTTGCTTAGCAAAACACCGCCGCAGTTGCCAAGTTCTGTCCAACTCCATGTGTGAGGTTTTATGTAAATTCTTTAATAGCTGATTTTGGTTGCAGGCTTATGACTATTAAAAGGTGATGCAGGGGAGGGAGGTCATGGAGCCACTCAAAGCTTGCTGTGTATGTCAGGGCTCTGGGATGGCAAATGCAAGATGGCTAATGCTCATGGATTCAAGTAGGTGCCTGCTCAGAAAAGGGTGCAGCTCCAGAGAGCTCAGGGCAGCTGTCTCAGTCCAGCACTTGGAATAAACCTGGGGCCAGGATGGATCTCTCTCCGTGTGCCTCTCCGGCTTCTTCAGTGCCTGGGTGCAGCGGCAGCTGCCTGCTGAACAAGGACTCCCAGGGGACAAGAGGAGGAATATCTGCTCCCACCAAATAAATACAGCCTGAACTGCAGTAACAGATCACCGCAATATACGCCAAATGCATGTGTTAAATAAGATGCGTGACACCAAACAGCCTTGCAGGGTCCTAACTGTATATGAGGTGGGCGAGTGCTCTAATGGTAACAGAAATATAAATGCACTTCACTGGGAGAGCTTGAAGAAATGCTCTTTGTTAGGAATCCACACCTACTCCCCCTTTCCATTTAAAGCTGACAAAAAACTCCCAGAGCCTCAGTGATCCAAAAATGCCTGCAACAAAACCATGAAAGATAATGCTTCAAAGTCCTGATATTTCTAAGGCAAAAAGCAAGCCAAAGCAATTCTTCCTTAAACGTAAGGGAAAAAAAGGAGAAAACAGAAAAAATCCCTTCCCCTCCCTCTCTTTGCAGGTCCCCTTTAAACAGATTGCACCCTTCCCCCTACAAAAAGAAAAAAAAAAACTGTTTAAACAAACAACAGATGCTGTCTAAACTAACTGCATGGTAAGTGCATACTAAAGACATATGTTGTCCTCTACCTAGCCATATGTCCTTCCCACACACATACTTGGGTTCCAACTTTGCTGTACGTTTAGAAAAACAGAACCAGGGTGCACGGAGAGGTTGTACTCTAGTAAGTTTTCAGAAAATCCCCTAAGATTTGTTTAATCGATGACAGACCCTAAAAAGTAAACAGTACAAATAAAATGCTCCAGGAAACAGAAATTAACTGTAACAATTAAAGAGATTTGTAAGTATAGACCACATCTCTGATGAGATGATGTTGCCGCATAATTCTTGCTTGTAAATTTGTTAGAGTATAACATTAGATTAAAATGATCTTCAAGACCGTTGAAGGAATTTATTACAAAAGTCTCTCCTTTTAATTTGTAGTAACTTGGTATACTTCTCCTAAACAGCAAACTCTCAACTTTCCTTTAAGAAGTAGTGAATTCTACTTTGTTCCCCCTGCATTCCAAATGTAATACTCCTTCCCAGATGATAAAGTCATATGTTGTCAAACATCTAGCTTAACTGTACCAAAACTAATCGAGCTGGAAAATAGGGCTTGGAAAATATCAGCAGTTACACTTTGGCATAGAAAGCTGTTGCTTCTAAGCGTATGCTTGGAGGATTAAGAAAAGATCAAGAGGTAAAAGATCACAGATCCGGCCAGCTGTTCGCATCTAACTCCAAAACGTGGACACTCTCATCCTTTACGCTGACCTTAGCAGCGTAGCTACAGCAAGCCTGTAAGCCAAAACAGACCATGGCCCAGTGAATTTAATTATTTCTCTCTTTGCATAGCTGAATGATTCCAGTTAACCTGACAATTATTTTTAAAAAACATCCAAGCCTAACTGCACTCTCCCTACTATTAATTAACATATTGGGTAGCTTTGAATAATTGTTTCCTCCACCATCCCCTAATTTCCCCTTAAGTCAAACCCACAATTCCCACCTTGAAATTGTGTTGAGGTGCTAGGTCCAGAGCACCTCAGAAATCGTGTGTCAACACCCTGATATTGCTACTTCTATGCTGTGACATGGCTCCGTCAGCAGGCTGGGACACTGCTCTAGGAAGCTCCCCTCCAGCAAACAGTATCTTTTATGGAAAGGATGTACGAATGTAGTCAGTCAGCAAGGTCAACAGCAAGCTGCTATCTCATATCTACACTTCACTGATGAAATTTTGTCAGGTGTTTCCCTGATCCTCTCTCTTTCCCTCATCGTCTCCTTCCCCCAGCACCACCTACCGCTGGGAGATACATAGCCTTCAAAATACAAAAGCAGGTACAGAATCTTTATATGCCTACTTTGGTTAAGTAAAAAAATAATAATAATTTACTTCTGGAAGTACAAAAATAATTCAGAATATTTGGATTCAAAGTACTTCTTTGTATACAATGCCTTTAATCTAAGTTTGCTTAATTCCCTAGAATATGTCTGCACTTTTCTGTTAATTGTATCGACTGGCTCAGACTTCATCTTTGCTCCTCTGCGAAAAGCGATAGAAAAGCAGAAACCCCTGCTCGCAACAGACACACAACGGGGTAGGCGGCCAGCCGGTCACACAGGTCTCACGCATCCAGAAATAAGCACGGCACTTGTTCCAACCTATAAAACTCTAAATACTTTGCCTAAAATAAATCACATTGTTATGGTATAAGGCCTAATTATTAAAGCATGTGAACCAGGTAGCTACCATGGACAGATGGGTGTAGATAAAGTGATTTTAGCGTAACTTCAAACAATACTGTTTTCTGTTTCCTAAGCCTGGAGGGTTAGAGTCTTGCCCCTAAGGAAACTGCTAGGGGAGAAGTATCTTCTCAGAATCTACTACCAAAAAAATGGAATATATTTTCTCCTACAAAATGTAACTCAAGTCATGCATGAAGGTAATTTCTTAAAAGTTTTAAGGACAGTGTACTAAGGGAATTTGCATGAAAATTCATTCAGGTTTTACAGTCACCCAACTAACACAGTCATAGCAATCTCAGGCTAATAAAACATGCCTTCCCTACCACAGTCAGGCTCTCTCAGCATGCCTGAGTAGCCAAACTAGTTTTCTGTTTCACCACTGGTCTGTAAGTACTCGAGTTCTTTGAAATTCAGTATCTTATCTCTAGGAAAACAATGTCTCCTAAAAGAACAAAGGTTGCATCTTACATTTCTGTGTATGAAACACTTCTCATAAACCACCTGCTTCGCCTATCTGATCCACTCCGTGCATTCAGCTGCAGCCTGTCAGCATCCAGGTTTCTGTAAATTCTCCTGTTTGTCAGCGTGAATTTAGTAGGTTCATTTACCTGCACCACTGCTGACACACTTCAGAAGGAAAATTACACAGCAATAATTTGTGACCAGTACAGTCACCTTGTTTGCTTCAGAGCAACCAGTGATTTCTTAGCTAAAGGCATGTTTTAAATCTGTTCAAAAGCCATTCAAAAGTCACCCACAAAACTGGATGCCTAGAGAATCATCATTCTTCAGCAGTTAGATCAGGAATGCACATCAAAAAATTAGCCATGTACTATCCTTTCAAGTGGCTATACTTTATGGCACCTCTGACGTCAGAAGCACTGCAGTTTGCAAGTGGATGGGTATAAAGTTTACCTTGGTGATAATTCGATGTTTACTTCCAGATAGCAAGTTAGCCTAAGGAAACAAAGGTTGCCACAATACGTAAGTGGAATGTGACAGAGACATTAAAAAAATGAGCTTGCTTAGGTCAATTTTCACAAACCCAAATCTTCATTCAAGGTTTATGCTGTCCCACTTGATAGTTCCGCTGCCCCCATCCCTCCATTTTCCAGTCATTCATTTAATATTACACTAGTTTGTGTTAATTGGAAGTCATCATTACATTTGGGTCTAACAACAAAACCAAAATGGAACTCCTGGGTTAACAAAAGACTTAATGTCTTACATCTTTCCACTCTATACTTCCACACTGGTTGCACAGATATGCAAGAGAGGATATTATTGTTCAGTTGAAATGCATACGTAATGGTTATCTGTCACTACAACATGAAAACTAGCAGTCCCTCCTTTAAAATACTTAAATACAGGAGTCTTGACTTGCAGACTTCAGAGTGAAGCACTCAAATCTGAGCTGACAAGGTTAAGTATTCGTAATCATCAAATGAAAAGTTGTAATTAGTGCTGAGATTTCAGATTTTGACTTACTGAACACGATCTGAGCTAACTCTCTTATTCAATGATTAGAGGGTAAATAAAGAAGAGATCATCTATGGCCCTTAAAACTTTTGCATAAATGCTCACGTGGCGAAGGAAAAGGAAAACTGGATGATTAAAAAGAAAAAGAATAGCAGTAAGTTGGTCAGGACCCTGATTCTTCCCTTAGTAATTTCATACTCTCCATTGACTGTCTTGAGTGAAAAAAATACATATGGATTCAAGAAACCAGATGGTTCTGAAGATGAAAGCAGAACTAACAACTCAGGGTAATTTTTACTACGCCCATTAGAGATCTTCTGAGGGAGAACAGGAGGAGGAAAGCAAGCTGGTCAAAATGTAGGACATCATATTAAAGTCATCCCAAATAGTGACATTACTGTAGGGAAGCATAATTCTGAACACCGTAATGCTCCCAATTGTTACTTTGTGTGAGAGTTTCCTTTTGAACCTCTCACACCTGTGCCATCTACCCCAACAGATTCCAAGGTCCTGAGAGCAGGTCTGATATTTTTGTCACTTGCTGTCATTCTAGAATATTAATAAGTCTTTTTAGGAATTTGGTGAAGGAATGGGAAATGACTGGAGTCTCAAGAAAGACCTGTGGCCTCCAGCAGTGTCACAGATAATTCGTACTATCTTTATTTTCAACAATGTTCAGCATATTGACGTTTGTGTTTTTTTAAAAAATGTCTTCAAGTAGGCCTCATGGACTCACTTTCAGAAATCAGATCCCCAGAAAAAACACAGAGAGGACATAAAATCCAGCTTAATTTCCAAATTTGGGCCAGTTCCCATGCAAATGGAAGTACGATCAGAGCACCATAGGAAAAACCTCATTGGTGCTTATGCTTTGGTTGACTTGAATCTGGCCCTTGTAAACTAGAAGATACTAATAATCTGTGACCTTATGCAAATACCAAAGATTTTCATCTGAGCATCTCCTTCAAAAGCACTTTATAAATAGTTAGCTTTGTACACCATTTCCATGAGGAAGTTTCCACAAGGAAGGTTTCCACTTGTTAGTGTGCCAGAGTGGTATCAGCACTCCCAGTACCACCCATGGCTCCAGCACATGCTGGTAGCTTAGGTGTGGATGGAGGCAAGTCATGCTGGAACGGAGCTTCCTTTGAGACATTTAACTATTCACCAGTGATAGGAAAACAGATGCTTATGGTTTTTTACTTATGTTTAGAAGTTCTTTCAAGTTTTGCCTTCAGTGATGAACTTAAAAACAAAGAAAAACTGTTTCTTCCTGTTTTAAAAATAACACAAAAAGCTGAAATTTCTTTTGAAGAGAGTAGTCCAGGAATCAGAGAACTGGGGAACAAAGAGTCTAAGTTTCCATTCAAGGAAACCAAAGGAAATTTCTGCTTCCTAGAGTAGCACATCAAACATTTTGTAGGGTCACTCTAGCTATCCTGGAAGCCCTTCAACCTCAACAATGTTTCTAAATATGAATAATATGAACACTAATACAAATACATCAGTCTTTCCTGTTGATGGTAAAGGATGGACTTTATCAGTTAGGTCCATGCAACTTCTCTGCAAAAGAATAATATGTTCTTTTATTTGTTCTGTATAACAAAGTATACAGACAAGGACACAGCTGAACACCACCTGATGGAAAGTACAGCTTCTTTAAGAATAAAAGTACATAATGTAGGAGTCCAGACAGATCATTCAGAAACGTCGACTTCTTTCTTTTTAGAGCATTTTATTGCTCTTTACTACCAGCCAGCTGTTACCAATGGAGTAAGAATTATTTTCCTCTCTCCCTGTCATATATATACACACACACACATATATATGACTATATATCTATACACATATACACATAGAGTCTGAATATACATATATGATCTGGGTGACATGCAGACCATCCCTTAAATTTTTCAGAAAACATCCACCAGGGAGGACAGGGGCAAAGGGCAGACTCTGGAAGATCAGCACTTTATTTTAATACTGCAAACAATCAATATCAAATCTCAAAAGAAGAAATATTTTTCAGATTAATTGCTAAAATGGAAGCTTTTTCCATAGAATCTGTTCTGGGAAATATCTGGAGAATCAAACAGAAAGTTACTGAGAAATCTGGTGAGAAAACTGGCTGCAGTTTCTCCAGGTTATTTCTAGTACACTTAAGCATCAGAAGAAATATCTGGAGGATATGAAAGGCAACAGATCTGATCATTTTTCCTTATTTTAAAAATCAAACAATTTTAATGTTTTTACTGCTTTTCAAGAAAGGAAAAAAACAAAATTTACATAGATATTTTGTCTCAAATGAGAGGGTTTTTTAGAAAAATGAGACTTCTCTGTCTTCAGATGGTACCTTTATTGCAGGAGTGTCACTCACTGTAAATTTTTCTCAGGCTAAATTGCAATCCAGTTACTGTAATTGACAAATTTAATCACAAACAACTTTGCACACATGTGATAGAATCATGTGTATAGTAGAATAAATATGCAGGATGCATTCCAAATGTGTTGGCTCTGGTCCAGAAGCCAATGACTGAAGCAAATTTGGATTATCCATATGCTTTAAATTAAGCACTTGCTTAAGTGTTTGGTGAATTGAAGCCATAACTTTTTACATTTCTCTCCACAAGGATCTTATAATATTGTCCTGGGATATTTAAAAATAAAGAATAGATGAAGAGCAGTGATGCTAATACAGTTACACAGAAATGAGATAGTGAGAACAAGAAAAAAAAATGTGAACTCTGTATCACTTGAGTATTTGAACTCTTTCTGTTGCAGAAATGTACAGACTGTGAAAATCTTGACTGATAAGTTTGTATTCAACCATGGATTATTTTCAGGATCTCATTATAGAGCCAAGAGATTGAAAGAAGCCTATATTCTAGCGCTCTCACAGAATCTTACAATGCTATGTTTCAGACCAAGCTGAATAAAATATTCATTATTTATTGGCAGAGAATGTTGTATTCTCTAATAGTTCTGCTTTCTTTTTCTCCTCTTACTTTCCCCTCTTGCTTGAGGAGTTACAGTTCTATTTGGTACATTCTCAGATGTACAGTGCAGCACTGCATGACATTAGAGCTCTAATTAAATAAAAACAAACACTAAGCAAACATTCCTGTAAAAAGACAGAACCAAACCCAAAGATTTAGTGATATTAGAGCTGGAAAAAACCTACTAGATCACATACAATTCCCTAGCAAGGATACAATGATTCCCCAGCAGCAGTACAGCAGACCAACATTTGCTAATAAAAGTAGGCAACGTCTGTGAAGATGCAATGATTACAAAAATGTATTTCTTTATATATGGGAACATATATGAAATAACCATGATATAGACTATATGCAACTATAGTCAACTCTGTTTTTTCTCCTGGCAACTCTACGTGCTTTCTGGGATGTAAAAAAAAGAAAAAGTTACAATTCTAATTTAGTCATTTGGCAGAATCTGAGTTGATCTAATTTACTTTATCTTCAAGAGTTTAATAGCTTGATGTGCTAATCTGGCTTCAAATGCAGTAGAAGCAAAAGTCTGAAACAGTTTACCCACTAAGTCGCTTTTTAAAGAAATGAATAGTTGTTCCCATTCTAAAACAATTATTTAGATAGTTTTCATTCATCTTTGATTTCCCTACATGTGCAATTTAACCTCTTTTGCACACAATGCAGAACAGCATGACTAACTGATATAATGTATAGGAAATGACTTGTGGAGCTAAAGCAAACAGTTGATGTGCTTACAAGATAAGTGTCAACTTGCGGAAATAGCAAATAACAATGACACAGTTCCCTCCTCTCAAAGTATGTGCACTGTGCAAAGACCTGCTGCTAATTTTCACTCAGCAAGGGGGGATGCCATTGGCCTTTTGTTACACAGAAAAGCCAGTGATGTCATCTGGCTTTGTACTGGATATTCTGTTGCCTACCAGTCTATGAGAACATTTTTCCCAGCTAAAAGTAGCACTCTGCTGAGCTGAATTAAATAATTCCACATGAATCACTCCTCCAGGCTCTTATTTTGCTCATATGTTGTGGAATCTATGGTTGAGGAAAGTACTCTATGGAGTAAAATATCACTGGGATCAACGTGTTTTTTGCACTCTTTGGACTAATTCTCTGGTTACTTTAATAGTAAATGCCTTATTTGGAATGGAAAAAGATGCCTTAGGTTTTATTTTTTTAAAGCAGTCCCAGGAATCTTGATAGTCCAATTTGGTTTACACAAGAAGTTTAGATCAAAATATGCTTTGCGTCAAAACGTAGAAGTGTCACTTCCAACAGAATAACAAAATTAAGCACAGACAAAAAATGTTCTCCTAACTTTTATTTCTCTTTTCATTTGAAAGCAATTTATCTTAACACTTCCTGCCAGGCAGCAAAGTGCAGATTTTGTACCAAAGTTGAGGACAGAAAAGAAAGGCAAGGCTTTTTCAGTCTTCGGATTTTTTTTCTTTTTTAAAGGAGATCAGCACGAGCTTTACTCATACTTGCTTCTTCTATTCCCAGGATTTCCAGTGCAGCTTTCAAGGAGGTTGTCAGAGGGTCCCCATCTCCAGGGAACAACAATGAAATACAGTAATTGGATGTGGCACTGCAACTCTGTGAGTTTATCCCAACTTGTCAGTGCTGGCTACTGTTTCCCCTCATTAATTCCATCACACTGGCTGGTGGCCACTGATTTGACATGCCCTGTCTGAGCAGAAATTACTATTCTTCACTCAGTGGCCAGTCCCTCATTCCTTACTCCCTTGGGCAGTTCTGCAATCAGCAGGACTTCTCACGCGCATCAGAGCTGGAAGGATCCACCCGAGGATCCTTTAGTAAGCCAACATGAAAAAAGGGAACGCGTGGTAACTGAGCTCATGTATTTGCATTGCATTATCAGCTTTGTACAGTGTAATAGGATGCATGGAACTCCTTGTAGTCAGTAAATAGCATATAATCAAAGACAACCATAAGAAGAAGAGCCATCATGGAAAGGTGACATGCACACCAAGGTGACAAGCCCAAGAGAAGGAAGAGATTGCCCAAAAAGTACAGCACAATCCATGTTAATTCCTACTGTGTTGCTGATTATCACATAAAAAAATACTTTAAA
Organism: Chroicocephalus ridibundus; assembly: GCF_963924245.1. Classification (NCBI taxonomy): domain Eukaryota; kingdom Metazoa; phylum Chordata; class Aves; order Charadriiformes; family Laridae; genus Chroicocephalus; species Chroicocephalus ridibundus. The sequence goes on from NC_086287.1 coordinate 79,538,923, forward strand.
AATTACCATTGGAAGTTTTATTGGAAGAGATGGAATTGGATGGCAGATCTGAAGAAACGGAGATCAGCAGAAAGCAGCAGAAAAAAGACATAATAATATAGGACGTAATAATTCAGGACTATAAGATTGTAAAGACTCACAGTAAAGACTGTAAAGTTAACATCCACTTGCCCAAACACCCCTAGGACAGTACTAGTTCACACAGTCGCATATAAAAAAGCAGAAGCAGGATTGCCTTAACATGTCACCTTACATACCATCCATAGAGAAAAATACCTCTCCAGAGCAGCACAATTTAGACCATCCCTAAAGGGCAACAACCTACACAATGCAGTGTATGTGAACTAAAGTTTCACCTTCAGATCCTTTATCAGTTATTGTTGAGAAAACATATCAAGCATATGAATATTAATGATATTTTTATATATACACATATAAATCTGGCTATTTTAAATAATAAGGGCAATGAGTAACTTAAGGATACTATTATATGCGTATGGATATTCTTTGATGAAAGAAAATTTTAAATTCACTTTGAAAAAAAAATCTGAAAATTCGACTTATCCTCTTAAACAGGTACAGACCTCGCCTGGATATTCAAATTTTAATGACTGTTTTCTAGGATTAAGTTTGGTAAGCTATCACTATCAATTCAAATAATATTTGAGCACGTGTGGTTAATTCATAGACTCTCCTGGTTCTTTAACTGAACAATACGTTCACCTTTACTTTGCAATCTAAATGATAGTCCTTGTCACATTTTTGTAATGGTTTTTGTATTCAGCTCCAGAGGAAACTGGATTTCAGTGATGGGTGAAACAGTGATCCCTGTGTGTGTAATAAAGCACCTGAAAAGCAACGAGCTGCAAAAGGGCTACAGTTACTTGGAAACAGAAACTTAAAGAAGGAGTTTTTCTCATCCCATAATCTCCTTGGCTCTGTTGTTAGCACCTTTCTCTGCTTTTGAACCTGTAGGAAATATTGTATTTATAAAACAGATTATGTTCCTTTTCTTCTCTGTATTTTATCTTTCTTTAAAACTGTCCCCTTAAAAGTATATATAATACCCAGATATTAGCAGATTCCTGTCCAGCTGAGATTGTCAGTGATCTCAGAATAAGCCCTTCAGTGGGAACCACAAGTCCGAGGTTACTCAGAGAATTCTGCATCTGCTGATATCCTCCCTCCTGCCTTTGGAGGGAATCCGCTCCCTCTGACACCCCAGGTTCTAGGAATCTGCTCACCATCGAGGCTGCAAAGGTTCTTCAGAGCTGCAGAAAAATCTGCAAGCCATTTTCCTAACCTGGTGAGCCAGGTCAGTAAGACAATAAAAGAAAAAATGAAAGAAACTAACATAAATAGCTTTTGACATCCAGTGCCATAAAAGTAAAATACTTCAAAACTTGGCATCATATAGAAGTTAGCTAATTATAGTGGCGCCATTCATGACGATATAATTAACTGTATGTCTGCATTTCTATTATAAACTCCTATTTTCAGAGGTTTATGATACAGCTTTAAAAATTTGCTCTGGCCAGAGACTTGGCATGCCAAATCTTACCCTGGAAGAAACTTTTTTCCCCTCCAAAACTGAAGAATAAAAACCTGCTGGTTTTCTTTGAAAGCTTATAATAAGGCAACAAAAATAACTACATAGAAATAACGCCTTTTTGTGCCCTCAAAGACTTTAGGGTTTTGAAAAACAAATTTTGTCTTGAGTGATTTAATCATAAAACCCCCTCCCACTACTCATTTCTGCAAATGCTACCGTGCTGCACATAGTCTAGTCTAGGGACATGTCCAAAAATTACACACTTCTAACAAGGACCTGCTGTTTGAACAACTCCTGCACTTAAAACAGTCTGACATCTTCTTATTCCTAATGGGCTCTTCCTTTTTCTCTCCCATCTTTCTCCTGAAAGCTGTACAGCTGCCAAAAAGCTGATCTTATGCGAATGGAATTGAGGTCCCTTTCCTGAATTTAGCAAACTTAGAAGTGATTCCTTACAGAAAAAGAGGAAACACCCTGCAATATGCAAAAGGGACCAGTTATCTGAAAGCGCGCAGGCAAAACCAACAGACACATACAGCACTTAGGGCTGTCTGGGGAACAGGCAAGGTTTCGGGTCCTCTGGTTACTGGGACAGTCCATCACCAGGCAATTCACTGCTCTGCAATGGGTTTGTTCCCTGTGTCACTTTAGGCTGGTCACTTGGTGACTCTCATATTATCTCCTGGAGATAAACACACTGAAGCTGAGCTGTTATGGTAACAGAAGTCTATAGAGATACACAGAAATTTTGTTTCTTACTCTGAGGTGTATAATCAGGGCTTTCACTGTACTTAAAGAAAACATGACTGGTGAAATATTTCTCTGTGACATTTGCAAAATAGAGTTATAGCCAAGGAATACTCTAAACATCTGCTCTTTTGCTCTTTTCTACTTCACAGTACTTATTCAAAACTTTTTTTTTTTTTTTGCACTTACTTGAAATTTAAATTGGTTTTGTTTATTTATATACACTTCTAACAGAATCCCTTAGGCTAAAAATTGGTCTCATCCCTAAAATCCTAATTACCGACATTGTACCGGAAACTTCGCTGTGATCTAGAGAAAGCAGGTTCATTCTTTCTTTTGCCACTTTGGGATGTTCTCCTCTTACTACTCTGCTGCTTTCCATCAGCCTGGAGAAGACACTGGTTGTCCCTTCCACCCTCTCAGAACCCTTTATGCAGTTTTGGGTTGGGCCAAAGTCTGTGGAAATGAAAAGGGGAGTTTTCCTTGACTCACCACTCAGACTGATAGGCACTTGGTGATTCTTCCAATGGTACACAAAAATATAGTAAGCTTCTTCCTTTCTCTATGGATATGGTTATTTTTCTCTCAGAGTTCTGTCTTTTAGGACATTGTTATTAATCCAAAACAATATGAAGAGATGCTTTATTGCCTTCACAACAAGACAGCTGATCACTACTTTTTCTCATCCTGCTTTCCCTCCGCATGCTATAACCCCACTTTGTTTGGAGAATGTCTCTGCAGCCTTTGTCTGCATAATTGTATTACACAGCTACAACTTTCCTTCCCAGCAAATACCCTTTGAATACCTTCCAGATGAAAAACTATACTGGTTGTCTCCAGGAGGCCAAACAACGTTTTCGAAATGCCAGATGCACATTCTGTACTAACTCTAGTGGTGGAGGTGTCTCTACCTTGTCTCTCTGCTCTGTATCTCAGGATGTAAGGTCTTAGAGGGGAAAAAAAAAAAGAAAAAAGAAAAAAAAAAAAAAAGAGAAAGCCATCTCCATAGCATTGAAACACAGAATACACAAGAAGTCTGGAAGTAGTGCCACACATATTGCATCCTTGACCAGAAAGGTTAGGGAGTAAATAAAAAAATTTTCACATGATAATTTACTGTTTATAGTAACTATATAATACAGTTGAGAGCACGTTCCTAAGACCAAACCATGCTCAAACATTTGGAAATGTAGTTATTGTGGCTAGAGCCCAGGTATCCGGTGACAACATTCGTGACGGAGTTGTTAGAATGCATAAACACACAAATGCAGCCAACAGCTCTGAGTACACTGGGGACTCTTGCCAAGGCATGGAAGTTTTCCTTCCCTTGCTGGTAAGGTTATGGAGGGAATATAAACTGTGTGTTTGTACATGAATCATTGTGATTTCTAAGAATATCAAGGGGGCCCACATCACAGCTTTTCTCACTAAGGCTACCAAGATCATATATCCTTACCAAGCTAGGCTCCCTAGAAGGTAATGTGCTGGGTATGCGCTGAAATACTACCCAGCCATGTTGGTGCAGCACAGCTTCCTAGACAGCAGGTCACAGGGATCTGTGATGTCCCAGATATCTACAGGAAGTTAAAGGATATGCTGTACTATAAGATCATTTGTCAAGTCTACGATGTTGATTTAGTCTGTGGGCACTCTCTTGTCCCAGCTTCCAGGAACGCCCGTGGCAGTTAATGGCATCTCCTGTGGGCAATCTGTGCTTGAGGCAGCCCCACGGCGATGCTGCCGGCACCCCAGAGACCCCCACACCTGGTGAAGCGGGAGAGGGATTTATCAAACACAGAGGACAAAAAAAGTTCAATCTACCTCAGAGTTCTCTTGGACATAACTACCACCCCTCCGACTGCCCTCCTGTCAGCATATACCAAGATATACACAACTGAAGATGACAAAGAATTAGATTCTGTTCTTAATTAAGCAATGTATATCTGGAGTAGCTGCTCTGAAGCGAACGTAGTTACACTCTATTTATTTCTGTGTAAATGAGATCATCATCTGACTTTAGGAAGTTACCTGACGATTTGCAATGCAGCAAAGTAAAAGACCAAAGTCAGTCTTCAGTAAGCATTAAGACTCCTAGAAGGATAATTATTTCAGTCAGTGACTGTCTAATCTGTGAACTACGTGGTCAGACACTGGTTTTCAGGCATTAATGCAAACACGTTGCAAGGCAACAAAAAGCAGCCAACAGTAAAAATCAGTATGAAAGATAGCCATCTCCTTCTTTGTCTCAATTATTTTTCCTCCACTGTCATTTTATCTTTGCTGTCTGTTACTTTTATAAAAAGCATTTTGTAAACTATCTATTATAAAAAGCATTTTGTAAACTATCTATTATAAAATGGAACAGACAAAAGAGTGTTTATATAAACTGTATTTTGATGTCTACACATGAGTTTGAGATATAATTCCAAGTGCACCCAAACTACTGATAATTATATTCTAAATACACAAAGTTTAAACAGAGATGGCCAGGAATATTTTTGTAATGCATTTTCATCTGAAAATGCCAATTCATGAAAAATTCAAAAGCTAAAAAAAAATAAATCTGTTCAAACAAGGTGGGAAAATGGAAGTATTGAAATTAAAAGAACATATCTTCAAATGAGAAAGTTCCCTATTTCATTCAGATTTTTAAAAAAGTAGATTAAACCGAATTTATAAATTGGAAGTCTTCAAATAAAACTGGAATGTCTCAATAGACTCCGTCCAAATTTCTAGGAGACTTTACATTTCAATAATACTTAGATTGACTTTTCATCCCAGCTCCAAAAAAAATATTAAATCTTGAAAATTCTCATGAGTTAGGGTAATCATAATGTGCCCAGCAATATTGCTACTCCAACTGTTCAGAATACCAACGTCACCTTGCCTTATAGCACCATCAGTGGTCTGTGCCTGAAGTGTTTTCTCAATACTTGAACAATAGTTGGAATATTTTGGTAAATAGTAGAATTTTTTTTAAAGTGAGAACACATTTTGATTTTTTGAAAGTTTTTACAAACCTAAACACGCATTTTAATGTAAAATATTTTAACTGAAAATATCACTAAGATGTAGTTCCAAACTAGACCTTTCATCCTTTTGCTATGCCTCACTAACTTTATTAATTGCAATAGTTAACAGTATCTAATGGATAGATTAACCTTAGCAAAGTGTTTTAATTTTCTGGACCGAGATTATCTTAAATAGCATTCAAAGCTGATATAGACGCTGAATCAATAAGATGAAATATTTTTAAATTTAGATTCATTACGAATGAGATTTTACTATGAAATATCAAAAATGGTATTTGATTGAATACCTGAGATACTTCATATGAAGATTTCCAAAGACAGAAGATTTTTTAAATTTTTCTATTCTGAGAAATTCTTCGTTATTGCAAGCCTTGTTGAAAAAGTCACTTATTTCCGACAGGATGTAAAAATGGGTCTAGTTTTCCCTCAAAAAAGGATCTGTGCAATAGATCCGTTCAGCTCCGTGGCCACACTGGCTTGCCCTGACACTGTTAAACTCTGTGTGTGTGGAGCTGTCAGTGTGTCTCCTTGGGAAAGTCAATAATTAGGTTTATTTCTGAGCCTTTACTTCCATCTGCCATGGAAAGAAATAAGGAAATAACAAGTTCCATATTTCTTTAAAATCCAGCGTCTTGGCTGCAGTGGGCATTACCTGAAGGCATTACCTTCTCACGCTTTAATTTAACAGCTACTCCATTTGATTTACATAATACTCAGTTAAAATGACAACCAGAGCTTAGCATTATTGCTTGCAGCCCTACAGCTGATGCTGTGCCGAGTCCTGCCCTCCGAGACCGGGGATGCCCGAGTGCCTTTGTTGTCCTCACACCCATGGCCGCAGAGAGCAGCAGCTGCTGCTGCAAATGTAAGTCACCACCCGCTGCCAAAGCAACGCTGCACAGGGTGGGACAGGCCCGTGGTGGCCGCGGCAGGCAGCACCACTCCGGCAATGGGGCAAACGTGCTCCCCAAGTGCCTGGATGAGGCAGAGATGCTCACCCTGAGGTGAGCGGTAGGGGGAACACAGCAACCGCTCCGACGCACAGCTCGCTGCTTTCTCACTGGTGGGTATCTGCCATGGGAAACCATCATCTGACACTCAAAAAATGTCATCTTGTCATCACGTCATCTACTTAAGGCTGGTTTAGGCATACAGTATAGGCGCGGGTCACAGTGGCAAACATGAGGAGCATAAATTGGCTGCTTACTCAGAGACGATAGAGGTAGGCACGGAAAGGCAATTCTTAACTCAAACTTGAGGCCCAAAGCAGCATAACTTCACAAAGGAGCAGTATGATTCCCTGTCCCCTATCCTTTCCAACCCCTGCAGTGTTTATACAGGAGTGCTAGATACTATCAAAAACAAACGCTGGACTGAAAAACTGACATTAGATTATGGGCATTTAAGCTCATGATCAGTGTTAGATAGGTAAGTCTGGGCATAAGTCTGGGCAAAGAGTACACAAATTAGCTTTCTTCACACCATTACAAACACTTTAAATCTTTTAAGAATATTTTTGCTGCGCTGTTTAATTTTATTTTTAACCACAATTATTATAGCCATATGCTACAAAAAACATACTCCACTCTGAAAAGCAACTGATGAGCTCCCAAATCAACATTTAAGCAGTTTAGAAATTAAAACTTAATTAAGAACCATGGTGTTTAGAGTATTACTGAGGTGCTATTCTCGTTTCATGCTACTTCAGGATCTAGTCAGTTCAGTAGAAATCAGTATAATGATTCAAATATTAAGAAAAAGCAAAATGAACAACAGGGAATATGATTTAGAGATAGTAGATGCCAATTTTAAAATACCATCTTTTGACTTATGTTCATTCCTGCTGTGCGTGTGTGAGAAAGAGCTTTAATGTATTTCTAGATCAGTTAGAAGCATCTAACAATACAGCTACAGGATAATGAGCCTGAGTCTGCTCTGGCTGCTGTATCACAGACAGGACAGAACATTGCTCTGCTCACCATGGACTCGCTGGAGAATCCTCAGCTCTCTGAGGACAAACAGAAAAGCAGTCACGGCAAATAGCTTTACCTATAGGCCTAGAGCTAAGGCTGTAGTATATTAATGGTTGCCACAGAAAATATGAAACTGATTATTTGCCATGAAATGAGCGGGCTGATTCTCCCCAGCTGTACACACTTCTGTCAGTGTAAAGAATCTGCCTCTTTCCTTTGCTCTCTGATCACATGAGGCAAATCTGCCTTACCTCTCTCTTCATCGTCTTCTTCCCAACCATGTCTGAGATAGGGTATATGATCAAGAAAAAAAAAGGTATCAACAGATTTATCCCCTGGCTGACCTTGGCCATACCCATCAGATTCAGATAATAATATGACTGCACGAATAAGAGACTACCATGCCTGCTTCTTCCATTAACAAATCACTTCTAGCACTTACTGTTCCATCAGTAGTGCTGGCAGGTAAATTTTCATCCAGAGAAACTCTGTAAAACATACTCACAATGACACACAACTGATTCAGCCAACAAGGTTTTATAAGAATTACTCAGATAATCTGCTAATTTTAGAGGCTATAATAGGAAATGCTTACTTCTTGGAACTATCGTCTAGCATTCTACAACAGGAATTCAGGTTTTTAAAAATTCCCCTGAGCTTTTACTTCGGGTTTGCAATATTGTACCTGAGTGAAAATTATTGCCACCCGTGACAAACCTACCACTGCACCACACCTTCCTCATTTAGGAGTACTTTTAATGAATATCTTTGTCAGCACCTGACGTTTGGTACAGTGTATACAGTACCACTGAGAATCTGACACGTGTTGCAAATTAAAGATGCCACAGCAATCACAAGTAGCTAGCGATGACAAAACAGGCACAACGGAAAAAAATACGTGCTACACGCAGCTTTTGAAAATTGACTTTCTTACATATTTTTAAAAGCATTGGCTGAACAACCTTCTTTCAACCCTCCCCTCCAAACTGCATGCTAACAAAGGGATTCTGATCATCTGCAGTTTTTATTCAGAAGTTTGGAAATGCAGAGAGCACAGCAAAAACCAGCTGTGTCCTGCCTTGTCATGGGGAATGAGTGTTCCCTGCTTAAAGACAACTTTCATTAGGCATACACTTAGAGTTTATCAGAGACAAGAATATTAAATAGTCAAAGATTAGACTCTGGTTGGTTTGTAAGTGTTCATAAAGGGCAGAGGAAGAGAAAATAGCAGTTTAATATAATTCTACCATTAGTTATATGGATGCAAAACTGAAGTAGCTCAAGCAAAATCAGCAGAGATCTCCAGATATGCTACCATGGCTGACAACAGCATTTGGCTCAGTTGCTTACACAGCTCTGCAGTGGCTATCATCCGTATTCAGTCACACCAGCACAGCAAGAAGTACTTTGGAAAGAAGCGGATAACTCCTTAGTGGCACATCTGTTAGGTATAGATGGCATTCATTTGAATAGCTTTGCCAATGGATGACATGCCAAGTCCTTTATACTAAAAGGCTTGTGCTTGATGTTAATCATTCACTCTCTGCCAGTTAACATGTTTATCCTTCTAGGAAATACTTTGATCTATACTGGCACTTGAAATATAGCAACCAATGTTACTAGACTGGAAATGAACAAACAAGATCTTGTGTGAATTGCCAAATGGCACAGCAAAATGCAGGATGCACATTACAAAGTGTTGCTTAGCAACTAGAAAAGGCCATGCACTCTATTTTACTATTTTGGTTTGAAATAGAAAATAAATGGCCTTATAGTTATTTGAAATACACGGAGAGCTAGAACATAATACTGCTCTGGAGAAATGTATTTGTGAAGAGCGAGTGTCATGGGAGACAGAGAGACTCTGAACATTCAATAGGTAAGTGAAGGAGAAACTGCCTTTCAGATATTTTGCCTTAAAATGTAAATGTAACAGTAGTTTAAGTTCAGTGCATGTATTCTGCTATTCAACCAGGATTTAAAACAATTGTTTATTTTTACCTTTCATCTTCAAATGTTAGGAGGGTTAGGTTTTTTTGCAAAGACGACTATTAGCTCATCCTCTGTTTGCATGCAAGGAAATGGAAGTTTAGAGCAGCTGGTAATTTACCCATGCAAGTTGCCAAACTGTGAACAGATCACAGGCACCCTGAGTCTAAGCAATCTAAAAAAACTTCTGCACAACATGGCCTCCTTCCTCCCTCTTACACAGCTCCCCCCCATGCCTGGCAGCTGGTCTTTAATACTCAGATATAAGTAATTGCCTAGCAATACATCGTATTCATACAGGAAAAATAAAGGTCTCTGAAAACTCTAATTAAGTCTCCCACACCTCAAAGCGTTTGCTGTCTTTATTGTTCAATAGGAGAAACTGAGGCAGGGACTAAAATGATTCTTAAAAATCACATGGGAAGTCTACTGAGGTTTGAGATCAGAACGAGGACATCTGACATGTATCTTAGTGGTACAGTCCTCTCTTCCACCAGTATCGTCATTATACAAGTATCTAAAGCAGGTAGGAGTTCTCCCCAGATGTCGCTCAGCCAATAAAATTCACTTGCAAACACCGTCTCTGTTTCCTCTCTCACCCCAGACGACTGCGGCACCGAAGCCTATAGACCATCTGCGGTAGAGGTGGAGGAGCCCTGCCTAACTCGGTGGGAGTTGAGCGAGAAGAGCTCAGGCCCAGCGAGGGCTCAGCCCTGCGCAGTGGTTTGGGGCAGCAGGGCCAGCCGAGCACAAAGGGGCAACCACTGGCAGGAGGTGTCAGACCCTTAATCTATGTAACATTGTGTAAGCCTCAGCCAACAGCCTTCTACACAATACTGCATGTGTCTGCCCAAAATGGTGTTTCCCATAATTGCATTGTTTGCTTAGAAGGGACCTGAGATCCGGATCAAGTTCAACAAGATCTGTGTCATTCTAGCTAGTGCTGTTTTTCAAGCACACCCCTTCAGTGAACAGAAAGCCCTCTGAATCTATGACCAGACTTTCAGGGCCAGATAACTGACTGTTTCGGTTTCTTTCAAGTTGTATCGCAGTAGACACACACAGTATCCTGGATACTGGACAGATTTAAAAGTGGGAAGAAAAGGTTCCAGCACACTGGCTTTAAAAGGGAGAACAAAGTAAGTGAGGATCAGAGGGAGGAAGGCGATCGCTATGACACTAAGACAATTAATCACTGCCAGATGTTAAGGGTCACACAGCACTGCATGCTGGGAAGATCAGCAGGGGTTCTTGGACAGGGAAGAGAGGGAAAAAATAACCTGTCATGTCAGTGAACTAGTCAGAGGTTTAGGGTTCCTGTCATTTAACTATTAGCGTGCTCTTAATAATAAAATGACAATGCATTGCAGAAGAAGGGGAGGAAGATAGGGGAGTTGGCAGAAAAGAGGGAGTGACAGCTTAATAATCTCTGTCTGTCAAAAGCACTAAAAATACCATCCCAAATTCAATGTTCTTACTTTTGTAATGAATGCGCCAGGGTTCCTGTTTGATTAATAGAACACTTGTTGACTGACAAGGACAAATGTGCACATGGTTTGAACACAGTGCTGTGCATAAATAATTTAAATTGTACTGTGGCCAGAGCTCAGCTTGCACTGGGGTTTCTATGATAAACCCCTATGTTTCAGCAGTTCATAACTTGGCCTTAAAAGAAAAGCTCAGAAGTCTCGAGCCTAAAGTTGGATGGGGAAAGCTGGTTGTTTTTTTCGAAGCATTAAAAAGAAATCAATACCCTTTGGAAATCACAGACCTTTGTTAGGGTAATGATGGTGGTGTCTTTGCTATCGTTGTACGTCTCTCACATTACAGCAAAAAGCAGATGGCTTTACATTGAATAATGCAAACAAACTTGGATTCATGGTTCTTCCCACTCTTCCCCATTAACAGCAATGCTAATGACGGCGATATACACTCACTCCGAAAATGGGGGGCTTCTTCCTTTGAACTTTAGAAATCATTTTTAAAGGGAAGATTTCACAACATTTTGTAAATGGACACTTAGTTGCAAATATTTCCTGTATTCATTTGGGAGATCATTTTGCTTTAGTTAAGCTGTTATCTCTTCAAAATGAATGTTTTCCACAGAAAAACAGCCTTTTACCTCAAAATGGAACACCTTCCACTGAAACTGACCCATCTTTTTGTTCTTAAAGCAATGTGTAAGTGCTCAAATATTTATCACTTAACTATTTCACACCCCTGGGGCCCACACACTAGCCTAATGGAATGAACAAACAATTAGGACACTCGCAGACATGCCAAGTATCTCAGAGAAGACCTACCTTCAAAATTTCTATCAATCCCATAACAGGTATGATATGTGTGAATTCAGTCATACCAGTCAGAATTTACTTTTCTGAATATTTTACCGACCTGATGTGAACATGCAAACACTTGAAACAATGTGTGAAGTGTTGGCTGTTTTGCCAATTTTCTTCTGCCAAATCAGAATACTTCTTTAAATCATTATCCAAGGATTAAAATAGCTATGCTAGTTTAAACATTTGATCATGATATGGTCAGAATGGAACAATAGCCAAACTGAATACATTATCAGATTAAAAGCTACAACAGAATTTCCCCAAATAGTCCACATGCTTTCTCTAAGATCTGCTCTTTCCTTCCAATTTGTTGGATCTTGTAATCTATCAGATGATTTTTGGTGGCCTAAATTCCAATCCAGAGAAGTGCTGCTGAGCACATTCAACTTCCTTAGCAGCTACAAAAGCTGAGATTCCTTCGTACCTTTGAGGAGGGCTTGGCTTTGCAGAATCAGGCTCTCACGGCTTAACTAAATAAGCATTAGTTTGTTGAATTGTTCTGAGTATTTTATTTTCCAGATTCTTTTTGGTTGTTTGCAAGTGATAACATGTGAATTACATGAAATGCAAATTTATATACATTACATTCTATAAACACATAGGAGGTCTGCTTCTTTGCCCTCTTCTGTATTAGATAATATTAAGAACTAGTAGTCCTCAAAATGTGAGTAACTGTTTTCAACTGCATTATGTCTCTTTCAATCACTGTAAGAAGCTATTGTTTGACTCACTAATTGGAGTCTCAAATTGTTCTTCCAAATCTCCATAGATTAGGCAAGTCTTTATAGCAACATCTATGTTGCAGTCAAGTTGTATAAAGTACAGGGATGTACAGTAGCAACTTCTGCGATTTGTTGAAATAAACACAGTCAAGACTCATCATTCCTCTTCCAAGCATTGCCACTAAATGACTTAGGCAAGATTTGGCTCCTTTGTAAAACAAAATTCCAGTGAATTCTAGTGTTAATGGACACCACAGTATTGCACAGAACTATTATGGCATGTTTCAGGAGAAAGGCGAGTCAACAGAGAACTTAAATGTAACCAGGAACTCACATCATATGGAACCATCAAACAAATCACTCCTTAAAAAAGGTGCTAAGGTAGCACTCTCCAGAAGGCAGACACTGTTTTAAATACAGGAATAATATCTAGTTATCTAACCTCCATTGAAGTTAATGTAATACTTTGAGTGATGCGACACATTAAGAGTTAACTTACCAACATTACTTCATAGCACTAATGTCTCCTTTATATTTAACATATCATAGCAGATACAGAGTGCATCTGCTGCATTTTCTATTTGCATAGCACAGAAACAAGTCCAGGAACTTGTGGCTGAAGCTCTCTGCCCCACAGCTTAGCTTTTCTCTTACCTTTTCTTGTTGCAGTTCACTGATGTCAGAAACAACAGATGGTTGCTGCTGCTTTGTAATGCTTCTGTTTCCAGGTGGCCCAGGATGCTGTGTGTCACCATGTCCCACGGGTGCTTTAAGGTGCACTGAGGTTTGAGGTACTTTGAGGCATGAAGAAGCTGCCTGAAATACTGATGCACCATCTGAAAAAAAAACCCAAACGGAACTGGTTACACAAGTACAAGGCACATTCTTGCAGCATCTTCAACAAGTACTTTTACCTTGTGGGACTGTTTGATGAAGTCACATTCAAAAGATAAAAAAAGTAAAAATAAAATAAATGCTGTATGTATGCCAAACACCTTTTGGCTATTTAACTTATCCCAAGAATTTCCAGCTTACAATGAAAGTGAGAATAACTGAAGGCCACTAGGCACACGATACATCACATTGCTACAGCCCTGTGCAACCTAGCTGTGATGTGCTTGGCGTATATTAGACACTTCATCATCTTAAGACATCTGGCAAATGACCAATATATTTTTTGCCTGTATGTTCTCATGGATACATCAGATTGGACTAGATTAAATGTAAAATGTGCACATTATAGAGATGCATGCAATAGTCTGCATAATTACGGGTATGCATAAACCACGGGTTATGTTAGTAGGGCATTTTCATACATAAAGCTCCTTTTGCTTCACAGAACTTTCACACATACTGGAGTTTGTCTCATACTTCAGATTGTTCCCCTAAATGGCATACCACGATGTACAGCTAAACAATCTGCTGGATCAGTCGTACAGTTACACATGTTTTTTCCACATGTGCCTCACAAAAATATCAGAGCCTGCATGTAGCTTTCTTCTTTAAAGTAAATAGTAAGGAAAAGACCGTTTTATTCCTCTCCAAAACTTCAGTCCCAGTAGGCAAAAAACAGCCTTAGTGCATGTGAAAAGTATGGGCAACAAGAAAGCACAAAATGTGTCACTTAAGCTATCAAACTAACAAAACCCGATTGGCTAGCATCCAATTTGAATTGTAGTTAAATGTATTTCTATTACCTTTATCCACTTTGGACAATACAAAATAATTAATCAAAAGCAAAAAGCACCAGAATTTATTTTTAAGTTAAAATTTATCTTTGGAAATACATTATCAATCAGATGCTAATTTAGGCAGAATAAGTAATGATTTTAATTTGTGTATTCATTTTAAGAACTTCCTTCTTGCTAAAAGAAAACTGACTTGTAATATGACATAATGCATATTAAAGATAAGCCTCTTTTCTAGTGGTGGGAAAGGTTTAAAAATTGCTGTTAACAAAACACACCTTTTCTCTTTCAAATGCATTAAAGACCATTTTTTTTAAATTATACAAATAGGTGGATATCATTTTACCTACAGAATTATTAATTGTCAACTCTGCCCACTTATTTGTAGGCTATATTCTCAAAACAATATCATTGTGTTGATTATTCAGCTAACAAATACATCAGTGAGCTCTTTATTTTAAGAACATTTCATTAACCCAGTGGGGTCTCGGACTGAATGAAATGGCTTAGTTTTCTTTGTGTGTTGTAGTAGAATATGCACCTAAAATATCAATGGAATTTAACCTCCAGCTTAAAGTAGAGTTACGTGGTTTATAGGATCAGAGCTAACTTTTAAACCCAGCCAGATAGACTGTTTTCTTGACAGAGTTTCAACTGAACAACACACATGTAGACAATTAGTCTCGTTTTAGAAGTTGGCCAAACCCAGAGAAGAGCTGGAAACATGTTCCTTAGTGTTTCTCATTAGAGATTGACTGACTGAAAGGATTTGATGGGAGAATGGCTAGTTCACGGCTGGCCTTTCATCTCAGAGACCTGCGTATAATGTGCCCCAGATTCTGCGAGTATGAGTTAGGTGGTGTCAGTGCAGTCTTAGCTGGAAGTTGATTTTCCTAGCGTATAAACAGTGCATAATTCACGGGGTAGTGCAGCCGGCAGCCTGGGTGTCGAGCAGGGGCTGGTGGTGGGAGCACAGGTACTTCTGCGGCTCTTCCACCCAGCTGTTTGCCCAGCGCTTCCCACGCAGCTCCTGTGCTGCCACCTCCCCCCTTCTGCACGCTCCGCGTACGAAGAAGGTTACAGCACTTGGGAAACTGAGCCAGGCTTCTTGGGGCAATCGCTGGAAATAAATGTAGATTTGTTCTCCCTGCTCATAAAAAAAAAATAATAAAAATCTAAGCGCCAGCCCAATCTGATACCACTGCTTTAATTCACTACCATTCTGTCAGGGTTTGTATCATAATCACTTCAAGCACAGCTACACCTGCACGTTAGTGAATGCAACTGCTGGTCCTCAGCATCGCAAGGGATTTGCTTTTGAAGTACAGTTTACTTCAGCAGTTTGCATGGAATTAATTGATATCCAGCTATTTTTCAAAATGCTTTAACAAAAGAAGAGTTTGATGCGTGTTAGTCTGTGCGTGTTCTCTGACATTGGTGTGGTAATCAGATAAAACCCAGCCACATTAATAAGACGCTCCAAAATGAAGCATTAAATGCATAAATACAGTGTGTCTGCTGTGACCTGATATGTTGATTTCCTCGTACTTTTCACATACTGTCTTGAATATTGCCATTAAGCCAGTATTTCTCACAGTCAAGGAAGCAAACCCAATTCTAATATTCAATTTCCCTGCATTTTTTCTAAACCACAAACCAGTACAATTTATAGAGGAGAATATACGCTATGACACATTTTCTCAAAGGGAATGTTTTCTGGAGAATCCATCACTCTTAATGGCATCTTTTTTAACCTCTATGCTTTAAACATTTCACTACAAGGATGTCTACTCACATGCATTAGCAGAGCCCATATCAGTGCAAGACCAGCGATATGCAGTTTTGTACTGATAAAACACCTCAGATCTCACATAAAGAGTATGCAAATTTTGAATCTATTTTATGGACGCACAAGTTATTCTAGAGACAATTTCCTCCTTTTTACAGTAAACTTTGGCCTCTCAAAGATGCATTCTGTAAAGGCTCCCTTAAAAAATCTCTGTACATGGTGTTGAAGCAGAAAACAAGTAAGATACCTACTGTCCTTTTACTCCTGTTTAATCTGATGATCCTGCTGTAATTAGTGGTCTCACAGAAACCCCAAACTATCTTTCATTATCCTCAATGGCCACATTTTACTTCTTTCAGCTACACCTAATTGCCTTCGGTGTTGCCTCTCGGAGAAGAACTGACTATCAGCCTCTTCAGATCACTCTTCCCAACGTTGCTACATGAACGATATAGTTACAACTCTCCCAGTCCTTATTTTCTTACAGTTACAACATCTGGAGCCAGTTAATAACATAAGAATCACAAAAGAAGGAAAGTATCTAGCCTTTGCGGTTTCTGAGAAAATTCACTCAAATATACCCTACAAGCCCACAAACCAGAAAATAAAGTTCTAATTTTATTTATTTAAAACACCATTAATTTTCAGCACTTAGGGATGACAATACCGTATGGCTGATCCTCTCATCTCGATGCAACCCTGGGATGCGTTGACTCATACAACGGACAGGCAGCGGTGGGAGGAGCGTGTCCCTGTGCTAGGGAGAATGCTCAGAGCAAGGACACTGCTGAGGAGCGTGTGGCCCGTGACAGCGGGGCTTTGCTGCTGCTGGGTGCCAATCTGCCGTGCCCCATACGTGCCATCCTGGCACTGGAAAGAGCAGTGCCACGCTGCACACCAGCACCTATGATTTGAACAGCCTGTATTTCTCTACTATCTCCACACAGGTATTTCCCACTGTGATAGACCTACTCTTCCTATTCTCTAAGGCACTTGCCCAAAAGATTACATATGTAATAATAACAAATAAATATCCATCCAAGATATCTGTTGTAGTACACAAGCAACATTCATTCTGACGCCCCAGATTCACATGGTTTTGGAATTTGCTCAAGGATAAATTAATTACTTCTTTATATCACATGAAAAGTTCCACGTAGCACACGGCTACTTATTCATGAACCAATTTTACATTGTAAAGATACTTACAGATTTACACTTTGGAGTTAAAGATTTCTAGAAAGATGCGTGAGAGAAAACTTTCAAGAGCCTACAGGCCGCTTTGGCTTATGTACAGAAAGGTAACTGGTAGAAGAAGAGTTCTTGGAAAGCTTCGAGAACCTTTAATGTGCAGCTCTTCATTATTTTTCCCATTTTTAACATCTTGCTCACGTGAGTAAAATAACTGCCAACTGTTTCTATCAATCCAAGAGGCTGTAATTTTCTGAGCCTGCCTTGGTCACAGAAGGTTAGGGTAAGCTGCCTTACATTGTCCTTCCCCTCTTGTTCCTCTGTTTCTCTCCTTTTTCATCTTTCTTGTGACTTTAGAGAGCTTCCCACTTCTAAACTCTCAAGCTTTCAAAGCATGACACATGAGTTTAACACATCTTGTTAGCTTAATATCGCAGAGAAAAGATTTTCTTTCAGAAATATTCTAGGTCAGCTTTACCACTACTATGAGAAGTAATTTTTCTAAGGTCTCGATTCTTTTAAGTACCAAGTATCCTCAAATCCTGATATCAGAATTAGGCCCTTTATGGTTTCCCACTGGCAGCTGATAAAAAAAAAACCTAAACCAACAACAAAAAACCCAACAACAACAAAAAACCAAACAGCAAAACAAATTAAACAAAAAGAAAAATTTTGGTCCACTACCATCAATAGGAATTGTAAAGAGTCATGAAGGAGAAGATATTCATAAAATAGTGATGGAAATAGAGAAGAAAAGGCATGAAAGGGCTTCCAGTCATGCAGTGGATGCTGCTCCCTCGTGAACACCCTCTGACAGTTTTTGCTGACAATGAACAAAAGGTATTTTCTCTAAAGGAGAGAACAGGAGAGGGCTCAGGCTAAAGCTGGGTCAGAGTGCAGAGCTTCTGCGTCACTGGTTAGAGGAGCTGAAGTCTCTCTTGCCCATCCCCAGCCTATGCTCTCCCTTTGAACTCCATCTCCTCCCTCCAAAACGCCGCTCTCTGGGTCTCAGCCTTCTCTGAAGTTCCCTGTCCCAGTCAGCTTCCTGCTTTTATCCACACATCCCTATCCCACGCAGCTGCTGCTGTTCCTTTCCGAACCTCCAAATCTGGTTTTTAAACTCTGTCCCCTAAAACTGGATCATTTAGGAAGAAATAGGTGAGAATTTCATTTATAAAGATTTTTTCAGCAGTTAATAACTTTTACGTTCTTCATGAGAACCGAAAAAGGTTTATCTGAAGGCACCTTTGCTCCTGCCAAATTTGATATCCCTGCTCCAAAGCCACAAAGCACTAGCCCTTCTCCATCACATAGCCTTTCATATATTTTGAGGCTTCTTTTTTTTAACCCCATTTTTCATGGAACTTCTTCCTTTCAGATCTAGAGATTGAAAAAGGATTAGGGAAATGCATTGCTTTTACCAGATGAAGATACAAAGATTTCAAACATTTAAACTATGATCACTGCTTTTTAGTGGTTTAAGACAAGAGAAAGCAAGGCCGTGTTGTGATGCCATCTCATGCAACCTGGTCTGGGCGGGGGCAGTTGTACTTTCTCCACTGTTCAGGGGGGCAGTATATTGAGAGTACGTTCATGCACGCACGGACAGCAGCTGGGCATCCACACTGCACAACAGACCTGGTCTTGCAGCAGAGACAGTAAGCACTTTGCACAGCCGTTTAAAGGTGTTCTGATGGCATCCAGTGAAATAAAGACAGTTTACTAAATGAAGTAGTTTTTAAAAACAAAACCTTGAAAATAATTAGCAAAATATTAAAGCCGAGCAAATATTTAGGATAAAAATTTTCATTAAATGCCCATATTAAAAAAAAAAAAATATTTCTTTGACTCTCAAAGCTGAGATTTTTTTTTCCTTCAACCGAGCTCTAAAAAATAAACAGGATAATGGAACAGTAAAGCTGCAAGGTAATGCAGTCATAATTTGCAAATGTGAAAGTCGAGATTTGTACTAAGATGCAGACTTTGCTAACTTGATCACCAAACAGTATTATTTCAGGAAGAGCGTACCATAGAGCTCTCATTTGTTTTGTATTATTTTCACACTTACATGTTATGAGGACAGAGTAACTCACTAGTATCAACTGGAAAGAAAGCCAGAAATTTCAGAACTGGAGCAATCAGAACACATTCAGAATAAGATTTTAAAATAAACAAAAGAGAAAAAGTAGTTTTTCCAGATGAATGCTTCCTCCCCCACTTCCCCGTCCCCTCTCTCCTCTGTCTCCAACAGAGCCAGCACCAGATGTTTCACAAACCACACACTGGGCAGATACACAGGATCATCTGTCCCTCCTTCCATAAAGGTCTCATCCAAAGGGAAAAATCTAGACAACCTAGTTCAAAGAGCACGCTGGCGGCAGCAAGTAGCAAGCTTTCTATTTTAAATAGCTCTTACCTTTTAAAAGAACAAAATTATTGGAAGAGTTTGAAAATTTCAAACCCACAAAACTGCATCCCAGCAGTAGAAGAGTCTAAAGGATATTTTTGTCAGAAACACAGTCATCTCAAACAGTTCACAAGTATGTAATCTATGAACACAATTAATGAAGAAAGAATATTTTGTCAGAATTAAGATTACTACAAAACTATCACAAAATAAAATCCTGGTGGGGAAGTAACATTTTGCAGGTTTAAGAAACAAGTGAAATGTTTTTACTCCAAAATATAAGTGTTTTGCCCTAATCCAGGAAACATCTGTTTTTCCAATACGCAAATGCTTTCCAAAAATGCAAATGTCATTTCCTCAAATACCTGTAATGATAAACACTTAATAGTAAATAAAATTTTAAAAAATAAAATATTCATTCAAATTAACAGTAAGACTTAATAGAATGGATTTAGACATTGAAATCAAAATGAATAATTAAAAATGGGTTTGTTCCAAAGTAAGATTAACGTACTGGTGAAAGAGGTATTTCCTTATATTTGTAAGTGTAACAGGCAATATTTTTGTCTCTGACTTTGGCTGGTTTTTTACTTCTAAAAGCAGTAACTGTAAAGATGCAGTTAGGATTCCTAGCGACAAGTGCTAGGGTCACAAGCTGGGCCGCGGAGCAGGAGAGAGCAATGCCCAGGACAGCAGTGAAGTGGGGCTGGGGCAGCAATCCGGGCTAGCAGCCCCTACCTCATCGTTACAACTGCACAGTTTAACACACCTCTTAGGCTGCTTTCAAGTCCACAGCCGGCCAGTTCTGCCCCTGGCTGGCCCAGGATCAAAGGGCTGGAAAGGTGGCTCAGTGCCACCGCTCGCTCTGGCTCTGCTCAGCTGCACCGAGGCCAAACTCAGCACAGCTGAGAATCCATCCCAGCACGTTAATCATACGGCTCGGGTGGAATTGCTGTCATACTGGAGTTTTCATTTCCTCCATCTTTTAGAGCCTGATTTGTTCAAAAGGACACAAGGGATGCTTTATCAATTAGTAGACAACTTAATTTTGAAACAAAGCATTTTGGTTTGGAAATTTCCGTTAGGTTGTAATTTTAGAAAGCAACTGAAGGTTGTAGAAGTCAAAGCACATATTACATACAGAATATTCACAAGAGGAAGAAGAGATCATGGACTAATTTCAGATGTCACTTGACAGGGATGTGAACACAGCACTGTGAAAGACAAAGTCCTAACCAAGCTGCTAAAAGCATTTTCACATCAAGAAAAATACACTTGTCAAAAGTGCAAGAACCTGCATTAGGTGCTCACTCTGCCTGGTGCCAGGGGGGCTTTTGGCAGTTCAACCTGGCACCAGGGCCTGCTGGGTTGGTTTGCTTTTTTTGTGTGTCTTCACATCAAGAGAGACAAAGGGAAAAAGAAATTTCAGCAATTTCAGTCTGATGAAACGAAGTCACAAGAAGACTTGTACACTCGCAAAGAACAGGTGTAGACATGATATTGGCAAAATTTCTTACGCAGAACCAAACACATTTCACCACAATAGAGATACAATTCAAATCTTTACTGTAGTCCAGCTGCAGGGCTGAGTTCAAGATAATCAGGAGTTCTTTATTATAATTATTTTTAAATGGAATGCAGAACAAAGACATATGAAAGCTCTGTTCCTATCAGATCCATAGCTCCATTTTTTCTGTAAAACCCAAGACTCAATATTTAGCAGGAAAGCAACGTATATTTATAACGTTTATAACCGACATCAACTTACCATTATTTAATTCCAGAAGTTGTTCACAGGAGTTATCACAGTCAGGGGCTACTGTCTCCCAGGGATGGGATGGATTAAGATTACCATGGTCCCTCACATCACGGTGTGCAAAGTCGCATACAAGGTCACAGAGACCAAGGAGACAAAAGAAAACTCGCTGTACAGTGATAAAATATTTCAAGCTAGAAAAAGTTTTCTGGATATGGAAATACATTCTTTCTGAATACTTTTTTTCCCCTTCAAATCCTAGCCATCTTTAAAAGCAAGGTGACAGCTCTCATAAGAGAAAATTTTCTTCTCTGCTGTGATTTGATTTAGATCTCCTTTCCGGTGACAGAGAGACTGCCAGATTGTGTAGAGCCCAGAGATCTCTACAGCAGGCAGTCCACTAATGACTCAAAGTTTGTGAGAGAGAGAGAGAAGAGAATGAAGCATCCATTTCATTCACCCACCAGACAGGGCTCCCGAGCCCACAGGCTCGAGCCCCGCTGGCACGGCGGGGCGCAGCATTGCTCCAGCTGGGCTCCAGGCATCCCCAGTGGGTCAACCAGAGGCACCACTGCCACTCCATTGACAAGACACTACAAACCACATCTATTTAAAAAGTACAACATATGGAAACTGTAGGAGCGTTTTCAGTGATTGGTTTGAATGGCTTGTATTTTTGGTCTGCAAAGTTTGAAAACTTTTTTCTTCTAATAGGATGTTTCTTTTTTTTCCTCTCTTCTTTTCAAGTATCAGTTGCAAAACTGCCTACAGTCACACTCACATGTCAAAATCCTGACACCTACATTTAATGATTTCACTTTCCATTCCAACAGTCTCGTCCACTTAACTTCCTCATTGCTTGGCTAGTGCTCCAGCATCCACGTGTCTACATTTTATCAGTGTTCCATGGCTTTCAGCGGAATAACTCCGTGGTTGCACACATACCATAATGCAACTATCATCTTCATTATACTAAACAGACTTTACTCCTTCAGCAGCAGTAGAAGAAACAGTTAAGTAATTTCTTTTTTTTTCTTTCTGATTATAGTTTTCCCTTTTGAAACACTTTACATGGGTTCGTATCACATACAGCCATGAACTTAAAAATAAAACAAGCAAGTTAACGGACATTTGCTTTAGCAGTTAAGTCTGGAATTCTCACAGTATGGGCATTTTGAGAAAAATACTATCATGAGATTCAGCTGAGTAGAAAACTCATAATTGAATTAGGTTAACTGTGCCAAAGTAACATATTATTACTTCATAGGAGGTGTTTGTAATGGAAGATGAGGTATTGACTCAACAGGCTTAACAATCCTAGCAGCGCTTGACCTGCATATAGCCTGTGCTGCATGCAACCAAAAAATGAAGTCTCATTCTGCAGTTCCCACACTATCTAACTACTTCCTAGAGAAGAGCATTCTATTCAACTGTGTTGGTAAAATGCAGACCACTAATTAATGTCTTATATTCATTATTATAATTAATAATGGTCTGTTAGCATCTAGGAGAGACAGCCAAGACTAGGATCCTATTGCAGTAGGTGCTTTAGAAACATCTTGGAACAGGCAGACCTGTCTTGTCTTACTCAGTCTACAGAACAGACAGACATCGGCAAATTAAATTAGATCCTCTTGCCTGGGTTCACGCAGTTGAAACACACAGCTCAGGCAAAGGGATCACCACAATGGAACAGGACCAAAAATTTTCCTGTAAATACTTATATCCACTCTTGGGAATAAATGTAACTTCAGGCCTCAAGCCCAAGAAGTCACTTCAAGGATTTTAATGATGGCATGAGTTGCTTGCTCCCAGATTGTAAAGTAGTTAAACACAAAATTCACTTCCTTTGCTAGGAGCAAAGACAGCTTTCAGCACTCCCTGCAGTAGGAAGGGGGAAAAGTGGATTAAAATTGTGTTTGTTTCATTAAAGAAAGCATGAACTCTTCTTTTGGGCCAAAGTACCTCTCTGGCCACTAGGACTATCTGTATCTGGAAGAAAATCTGCTTTCAGACCACTCCTTATGTTTCATACAAAGTATAGCTTTGGTCAGTAAGATTCAGAATAAGGAAAGACACTGCACTTCTTTAAAGGAATAACAAACAAAACATTACAGTTAAATTATTGTTGTTACATATATAGTTGTAGACAAGAAAAAAGGACATGCAAAAACAGAATCAAGAGCAATCATTTCTTAGTGACTATTATGAGTTCTAAAACATAGACTATGGAGCTGGCAAACAAGATAAAGCCTTAGTCATAAAAGCAGACCATTGTCTGGAGAGCAGAAAGGAACTATTTCCTTTTCTCCTGAAATTATACCTAAATCAACCTTACTCTATGGAAACAGAGTGCTGTAACCATACTTCTCTAGGAAAACGAATCCTCATGCCATTCAGATAAAGTGGTTAATACAGCATACTTTGAGATACTCAGAAATATGGCGCCAGGAGATCAGA
Source organism: Chroicocephalus ridibundus (assembly GCF_963924245.1). Classification (NCBI taxonomy): domain Eukaryota; kingdom Metazoa; phylum Chordata; class Aves; order Charadriiformes; family Laridae; genus Chroicocephalus; species Chroicocephalus ridibundus. The sequence goes on from NC_086287.1 coordinate 79,562,571, forward strand.
AATGTAGAACAGGTGAGATGGGTACAGAGCAGAGACAGGGGATGTAGAGAAGTATCATATTAAGTTTGCATATGAATTCCCTGATTTCAAAATTTCAGAAATATTTTTAATACAAAAAGTGTGTGTATATGTGTGCACGGAAGATTACGAAATTATGGAAGGTTGTGCAAGTTTTAATTATCTTGGGCTAGTCTCTCAGGTCAAACAAAAGAGACAAAACTAACGTACAAAAAACCAGCCAGAGCAAGGAGCCTGAAGCCTTTGTCTCCATTTGAAAGTTTCCATCAAAAGTGTACAGAGAAACATTTCTTATCCCAGAAAGTATCTCAAAGGGGCCGCAGGCAGGCAAACATGGAGGAGCCTAAAGAGCAAGGAGGAGAAACAAGTGACACCAGCTGAAGAGAGAAGAAAGAAGAGATGTTAAATCCTCAATATGCTTTTGTGGGCCTGCCTCCCTTTTCACAAAAAAAAGGCATTTCTTCACAGCGAGAGGTTTAAAGAATTCTTTCAGAAATTCTGCATGGTCCTAAGGAGACTGCTCCCTTTAAAACTCTCAAAGGCTGGCTATTTTTCACTTTCCTTCAGCTATCTCCATTTTTATCATTCAGCCTTCTGCCTAGAAACATGTACTTGGCAGGATTTGTCAGTTCGTACAAACACTGAATCTGGGTACCACCTTGTCCTCTACTATGGACAGATTTACCAGCGACGACTAAACATCCACCAGCAGAGGATGGTATGAGATCTAAAGCAAAACCTCACATAATTCAAGGTAACTACAAAGATATACCATGTATACCACCACTTCAGGAAGTATTGTCATCACATGTTCCCCGATGTCCAGTGATAACAAAGAACGTGTAAGAGCACTTATTTATAAATGCTACAATACCTTCACATCTTTCCCTTCTCTGCCCTAGGGAGACATGATCCTGAAGGCTAAAGAAAGACAGGAAAGAAAACACTGAGGTGGAGACTCCTAACTGGAAGCTCCCTCCTGGATCCTGTCGGGTTGTGTTGCCCTTTGTTTGTTATGGAGATAGGAACTGGAGCATTATTTCGGCCATGGAATTCATCCAAGCAAATCCAAAAAAAGGAAAAAAAGAGGAAAGAAAGAATAAAGCGTTATCTAATTCCCCACCCACCCCCCTTCAAGTATTCCACGTGCCACAGAAAGAGGCTTTTACTTTTACAGTTGTTTTAAAAGGCTGACTTCTTCATTTTCTTAATCTGACTTCTTTTCACCCTTCAGCTTTTAACCCTGCAATGTTTGTCAGATCCTACAGCCATCAGACCCATGTTAAAGAGAAAAAAAGTTCTTCTACTATCTGATCCACCCATTGAGAAGAAGAAAGGAAAGATTATAGCAGTAATGGTTGTGAAGTAGAAGAAAAAAAGGACAATTATTTTGGTTTAGCTTTTTTTTATACTATCTCCACATCTGAGGAAAAATCTCTTCCATTTATTTGGAGTCTTCCTGATGCTCTCAGGATGAAATCTGTCATGCTACAGGGCAATTATGTCCCACTTCAATCTCCTCTCTCCTTAACTGAGAACTGAAGAAAGATTTCAGTACTAACAGGGTCTTCTACAGGCCTGGTCTGAAGTACCTGTCCATTGCATTGGGGAACTGTGCTGCAAACTTCATATGTATCTACAGTATAAATGGCACTAAGAAATTCACATTTAAGATGGAAATGAATAATATAATTCTAATCTTTAAGAGTGCTCGAATTAAAAATGCCTTCCACTTTTTTCCGTTACTTTTCTTGGGAGTTCTCAGCTTCAAAGTAGTATTTGGCAGTACTTTTCATTTCTTTATATTAAAGTTCTTTTGGTACCTATGAGAACCATTGATCTATCTTAATAATGAAATAAGAAACATTGAGACACTCCTGGGAGAGAAAAAGTGTGGAAAAATAATTCCTGGATTACTGGATATCCCTTGGAAACTTTCAACCCTATGTAAAAGGAGAGAAAAAAAGAATGATGATGCCTGGTTTGAAAAAAATGGACTTTCATCCAGAATTATGAGGATAAGAGCTAACAAATTGGCTGATAAGCAAATGTAGGTAAAAATTTGAGTTTGTATAGCATTCTGAAAAGTCCTACTACAGCTTAAGTTTAAACTTAGGAACAATTTTTTCTACAAGTGTAGTAAAGGGTCAGATGCAGATGAATATAACACAGGATCCATTTTAGAGAAATTATCATATTTATTTAATCTACAGAATAAAAAGATCACATCTTTACCTCTCAGATACAGTAAATAATCTTCACATACTCCTTTTTTCCTGAGGCTGACATGAAGTCACCTGATGGGTCATAATGGAAACAGTATCTTCCACCGCTTTGTACCTGAGCAAATGACCTCCTTTCAAGATGAATTCTCCAGAAAGAAGATAATTGAATTACTTGAGTGCTGATCCACTTCAAAGGATGTTCTTTATAGGAGGCATAATCAGATTCTGATGCTTTGATCAAGAGAATCTATGAACCTGCTACTCGATCACAAACACTACTATTTGCCATGAAGAGATAACTAATCAATTACAGAACATACATCTGCTCTGAGTAACATTATTGATGACTTGAGAGAAGGAATGCATAATTCAAAGAGTAAACCCCTCAGGAAAGCTGGCACTGGCTGTGGACCAAGGAATTCAAATGAGACAGGGGGTGGCCAGCCTAGAGGGAATTTGCTAATGATTACATAGGAGTATCTGCTGTGCCCTGAAATGGAACATAACAGCGAAAGGAAGGGACTCTTGCTCAAATCTGGCTAGTAATGTGGTCTGTCAGCACAAATCCTACCACCCCTCCCCTTCCCAGAGCAAGCCTGTCAGCTTCACAGAAGAACCCAAACGTTTCTGCCGTACCAGACTAAGGAACTACTGGTCCAGAGAAGCTCATACAAGGGCAGAGTTCACTTACCCATTTGGTATGCCATGCGCAAACCTGTGTTTCCAAAGTTTGTGTCATCTTTTCTCAAAGGGCCAGGATCTTCTAGACTTTTCTCAAAGACCTATGTGAAGCGAATGCATTGCTGCTTCATGACTTCAGGGCTTCCATAACTGGTATTTCAACTTCTCAGCGAGAAACAAATGAATGGATTTAAGAATTTTAGAGAACAAACAGAAAATATTCTAGAAACTATTTTCAGACTACTCTTTTGATGTCTCCTAAACTTCTGCAAGCTGACACAGATATTTTCCCAGGTAAACTTACTTAGGACTCAGGGAAATCCTCCTATTTTGTGGAGGAAATGAGAGGTGTGACCTAAAAGGTATTTGACAGTAATGAAGGACATGGATAACAGATTGAATTTTCTTGTTTGGTCTCTTTTAGAATACATACAAATGTAAAGTGAATTATAAAAAGCAATGAATAGGAAACATTTGATAAAACAGTTATTAAACCTATGGAACTCACTACAAACTGACAAATTTGAATCTGAGACATGAACGAGATTGGAAAAGGAATTAGATATTTACAAGAACAGCGTTATAAAATAAGTAGGTTAAGTTATTACTAGAATTAATCCAAGTCCTCATCAGCCTGTTTATAAGCCATCCACTGTTAAAGAAAGGGTTAGAGACACTTTTCTCTGCAGGAAAAGGTTATTCTGCAAGGACTCAAGCCCTGCGCCATTAACATCAATGAGCTTTCCTACTGAGTTCAGAGTAGGACCATTTCATGAGACTGTTTCTTGTAAAATCCTGTGCTGTGTCAGACACTAAATTTGACTGATGGCACGTTTGATTTTGTACACCAATTTTTGTATTGTATTGTGGTATGAACCATACTGCTGTTGAAATCAACCTCAGTTTCTGTCTATATAACACCAATTATTTGTAACATTTGCAAGATAAGATACATGCATGTCTTGTTTTCTCTTTATCACCACAAGGCTTCAGAGAAATACCATAAAATGTCTGACAGATGTAATTTCTATATAACCTGCCTTAACTCCTTCCAAAAGCATGCTGCATTCCTTATGTCAAAGACATTGCAAGAGAGAAATTAAAACTAGCCGGAATATTTAAAAATACAATATAATAATTCACATGACTAGTAGTACTAGGCTGCGGTCATAACAAAATTCAACTGTAATAACTACATCCATGTGCTAAAGACTCTCACTATTTTATTATGTGAGCATCTCAGAGCATCTTTACAATTCAGGCATACAGGAACTCTGTCATTAACTAAATCTGAGCAATCAAAAACTTCCCTGTTGAGTAGAATGCCTAACAACTCTTGATTGAGTTCTGCCTAGACCCACAAGTGCCCTCCTTCCATTCACGAGTAGTGTGATTCACAAGAAAAAGCATGCTTATTTTTAAGAACACACACACTCCCAACCTATAAGTGCTTTTCTTCATATTCTAAAATAGACTTGAGGCTGAAGTAGGAAAGAATCTGAGGAGAAAGTTTTGAGAGCTTCAGAGCACCGAAAAAAAATCTACTCTAAATAATTCAAAGATCCAAATGTTTGTCTATTCAAAACTTCATATTTTCCCATATCCATTTAAAATGAAGGCAATTATTTTTTTTCCATTAAACTCAGTTGAATTAGGTCGAACTTTAAGATTAAATGTCATTACTTTGCCTTTGCGTAATGCTTCAGTGGCCAGTCACGACCTGACTTTATCCATTGCAGGCAGGACGAGCGCTGACTGGGAAGAGATGAAGGTAGCCCTTAGAATACAACCCCCTCCCTTTTTGGCCTTGAATCATAAGCCTTCACAGAAGACAGAAAAGTAGTGTCTGAGGTCTGGCCAAAATGTTGCTGAATCACCCAGGTAAGCACCTCAGCCAAATCTGAGAACTTCCTGCTGGGAAAGGCTGCAAATCTTCCGTGAAGGGTAGCCCTCACAAAGCTTGGTTACAGCAACTAAAATTCAGTGGTAATGACGACTGTCCACAAGTTTCTAAATAACCCAGCGTTGTACGTGGACCTCTTATTCCTTTTCACATTTTGAATCTATGTGGAGTTGTTTATTTTATTACCATTTATTTCCAAGATGAAAGAAATCTATAGCCCATGACCAGAATTAACAACATTAAAAAAAAAGGGGTAAAAAAGCACAAGTCATTTGAATTCAGTTTTTATGCAGCATGCCAAAATAGGCTGAAGTTAAAAGTGATAGCAGTGCACTGAATGAATTGTAAGATTTGTTTTTATCTTTCTTATTGAACAGATTCCTGCAGTTTACTTTTTTGAGCATCTTACGGCATCTTTGGATCAGCCAACAAAGAAATTCCTTTTGGACACAGCATGTGGTCAAATGAAGATTCTGTTCAAAGTAACATGAAATCAGAAATATTGGCTATATAACAGGTATTGTCTTTTTCTGTACCTCTGTTCTTCATTGTCAGTAGTCGCCATAACTGAAGAGACACACTCACAAAGAAGTAAGAAATGTTCAAAGTGGGTAACAGATGCTTTATTAGAAGGCAAACCTTTCTCTTTTCTCTATTCATTTTATCCTAACACCAGCAGGTTTCCAAGGGGGAGAAAAAGCAGCTTTGAAGCTTTTTTTTTTTTCCCTCTCCAACTGCTGTATTTTTTTTAAGAGGTCCTAATTTCAAATGCTCTAGTGAAGTCTGACTTAGTGCTCTTACACTACAAAATATTTAATGCTTTAATAGTAGGATCACTACCAGTTCCCATTTATATTTCCATTTTTTTCCTGATTATTAATTGGACAGACAAGTCCCAGTTATTGGTACTGGCAGAATTCTCCTCCTCCAGGACCCAAACAATACTCATCTTGGGTGGTAGGGAGCTATGGGGGACCTTTGACCCAAGTAGCCTGGGAACGTTTCATGGGTTTGTTCCAGGGTCCTATACGAAAACAGTTTTTACCTCCACATGCAAATGAAACTTGCGATGTTAACACCTTAAAAAGACTTACTACCCTAGAGTATACGGGGGCTAACCTCTTAATTCAAGTCAGTTGGAGCATTGCTCAATCACTGAATGCTGAATTGGACCCAAAGAAGAACAGCAGACAGATACTAAGCTGGGGTAAACCAGCCTTGTTCCACAGAAACCCATCTGTATCCCACCTCAGCGTTCCAAATGTCAATATCACGCGGTCAATAAAACAGCATCCCTGGAGCCCTACTTCACACACAGACCACATCACACTGTGTTGAAACTTGGGAGTTGTTCAGTGTAATTATAACATGGAAAAATGGCAGGACCAGCATGTTCTTATATTCCATGTCAATGAACAGGAATGAATAGGCATAAATAGGGCTTAATGCCTATGTATGAGACTATGTCGGAGCCATGGGGACTGGATATACATCAGCATTGTGTATATTCTCTCCATGAAAGCACAGAAACTGCTATTCAACATGAAAGTTTTGTTTACACCAGCAAAACTATCAAAGTAACAGTTGACTAACCAGGACCCAGAGACACGCAAAAAGATGAGATGTCAGTAAAAGACTGCAGTCAGCAGGGAGAATTACTGGAACATAATTTTGTGTAGCATATCCCAATGGATGTCACTCTGAAACTGTATTGTGAATGAATATTTTAATTAATTAACACTCAGTCAAGTTATATATTCTGTTCAATCGCTGATCAACAATGCAACCTCAGATATTTTTCTCCATTTGAATAGCTTAACACATTCAAGAACATAAAAACAGGTAAAGCAGAAGTAGATCAGCTCTGGTTCTAAGACTACTGGGCTCCTAGAGGGAGCCAGAAGAAATGAGAAACCAGGCTGAGAAACCAGTGAGCTGCTGGACTTTCAAAGGGATGCGCTGATTCTGATTCTGCCTTTTCCATGAGCTCTTTATCCTGTACCTCAAGAGCTAACAGTCTGTTCAAAATCTACTGGGCACCTCCCTTTCATTCCTTCTTTTCCATTTTCAGGGAAGTGGACAAAGCAACCCTTGGTGAATTTTTTTAATGAGTTTTAAGTAAGTGCACAGTTATCAGGGGTCAGCTTTTGCTACTTTATATTTAACGTTCCCTCACCTTCCAAAAACACAACTAGCTGAAGTTTTAACTAGAAACTTGTGCCTGCAGAAGAATTAACTAGCAGTGGTAACTTTTAGAAATTTGCATAATGGTAAGGCTCAGCAAACCTGTGATTCCTTGTAAAATAATCACCTGACAAATTTGCAGACTATTTGCACTGTTCTGAGTCTTCTGAATATAAGTAGAAGGGGGCACTGTAATGCAAAAATACCTGTCCTACACAGAGCTGTTGTATTATCCAAAAGCTGAATTTCTTTTCAGCAAGACAGCTGTAAGAGTGACAATTTTTAAATTACAACATATAAAATGTAGAATTTATATCTTCACCTGACCATGGTCTTGATTCCTGTCTTTCTGAAAATTAAGTTCTGTGTGCGTTCTAATCCCTATGTCTCTACATTTCTAGTGAAGCAAGGTCTATTTAGAACAGGTTTTTATTAGAGCAGATGATCATAATTGGGGGGAAAAAAAAAAAAGAGTCCTTTTTTACTCATCTGTCACAGGTAGGTTCGGAAACTACTTGTTTTTACCACAGTATTCAAAGAAGCTTGGCAAAATACAGTAGTAGACGTTGTCAGATCAGTGGTCACTGCTGCTACTACCGCAGACAGTAGAACAAAAAACCCCTTTGTCAATCATTGATATGATAGGTGAGATTTGAGGAGGAAGGATGAGAATATAACGTAAGGCAGTCATTGTGCAATGCACTGTGAAACATGGTGAAATTACTGAACTGCTCCTCCTAATAGTTCAATTCCTCCTGCTGAAGAGGAAATAACATGGAATAAATTTTGGAAAGCAAGTCTTGAAAGACAACAAAGAAAGAAATGGTCAAGCTGCAAGCTAAGTACGCAAAAAGAAAAAAACCCTAATTTAGCTGGAATTTGAAAAAATAAAAATCCATTAGGGCCGATAAATTAAATCCGAGAACTAGGACCTAGTAAAGGGAATGGGACTTTTTTTTTTTTAATCAACTTCAGGAAGGACAGCATTTGCCTAATCTATTATTATTTATTCACATAAAAAAGCCACAAAATCTCTAATATATGGAACTGATTGTGACTTTATGTTAAATTCCAACTACAAGCATTCTGCTTCTTGAATTGCTATGCTTTAGTATTGAGTGAGTTTCCAAGAGGCAAGCACAGGGCAAGAATTTACTTAGACAATAGGACTGTTCACTTCAGAATTTGTCTTTCCCTAGAAGCCTCCCATTTAAAGAATGTTTCTGTTCTCTTCTCTAAATGCATGGGCAAAACCCACTTGCCGATATAGAAAGAGCGAAGGGACACAGACTACTACAGATATCATGACTGATGAAGTTCAGCCCCCAGGCAACTACTTCATACTAGTAGATGTCCTCTTAGGATTGCTCAGGGTACTATACAACCTCTTATAGTTGTATCTGAGGGCCAGGGTTTGGAGGCACCCAAGTAGTAAAGCATTAGCCCTGAAATGCTAAAACTTCCAGGGAAATAACATTTGAAGGAGGACAGAGGTATTTTCATCTGCTATCCACTGCTGAGAGCAAGCTTTTAGCTCAGTGCTGAGGTCTAAGATCCTGAGAAAGATAGGCCCTTGCACTTACACGATCATCACCTATATCAAACAACTCAAACAAAAAAGAACATCTCTCATGTAAATCTCTTCAGAAAATGAATAGAAAGACCTGAAAAGGTTAAAGGCTAGAGCTTTTAGAGCTTTTATTCCTACCAAGGAAAAAAAGGAGACAGTGTTCAAAAGTTTTATTCTTAGGCCATTTTCAACAATTCCCTTTTAAAAATCCTGCTTTTATGAGAACACTCTTACCTTATTCAGAAAGTTCACTAATAAAGAGTTTCTTTTTCTCTCCCTGTATATATGTATGTGTGTGTCTGAGAGTGACAGTAAGAGTGTAAATCTTTCACTTGTTCTTTATGTACTCACTCACACACTTACAGCAAACACCACCTGAAGAGTCAGGGGGGACCAATAAAGTTCTGTTATGTTTCAGATTTAAACCCTTGCCTGCCATCCCCTCTCAATTAGATTGTCACTTCAAGTATTAAAATAATTGTTATGAGATACTCAGACAGCGCTGACAACTATATACATATGTTTAAAAATACAATACACACACATTTGTGTGTACATGTATCACACTTGTGTGTGCATATATCTCGCCACGTAAATACATATAGACGCCTAATCAAATAGTGCAGACATCTTTTCTATAACTGAAGATGTATACCTACCTACACTAGGCCATATTTTGTTTAATTGTATCTTGAGTCTTCTTCAGTGAGTCGTTGCTTTGAGAATACACACTTCAACAGAGCTTTTTAAAAAAAGTAACCCAGATATCTCAAGAGGAATGAAAAATATACCTTCCAAGAACACCCATGGAGAAGTTACTCATTTTTGTGGATTCCCCTTTTTCTGATATTATTGGCACTTTAGAATCCTTGCTACTACTAGGGCCCTTTGATCTCTAGAACTTGGCGCCACAAGATTTGCCCTTTGTATGTTGTGAGAACTTAAAAAGGATTGTTTAAGGAGGGCAGCTTCTGTGTAATTGCACATTAGCCGTACTTAGAATGATTACGGCTTTCTGGACATCAGAATGATGGGTTATTAGCAGTATTTTAAGGTTTCTAGGCTAGGAAAATTGCAGTTCCTCTCTGGGTGGCAACAACAGTTGAATCTATAGCAAAGAAGAGGAAAAGGTGGGTTCAACTACTGCATCACTTAAATCAAAGATTATTCCTTATGGGATTTATGCAATGGTTAAATGCTCACTCGTCCCTTCTCTGTTCTACACCTTTTGTTATTGCACCAGTACAGACTCTGAGTCTTTTTGGTACTGAGGACTTGGTGACAGGAACATGTCAGAAATTATACCACAAATGTCATCCAGGAAATAATAATAATCCCATCATTATGATAATACCTGCTATATTAAAAAAACCAAACAACTTCTAAATCCGTAATTCTCAAAAATAATATTAACTAACGTTACTATGTATGACTATGCATAACAATTTTAAAAAGACAATATTGTGATGACTAACATGACTACTGGACCTCTATAGGGAAGAGGGAATTTCTCTTCTGGAGTTAATAGATGAACAGCTCTCCAAGTTCCTGCCATATCACAGACTTGGAGGCTATGATAGGAGTCCTGCCTGCCATCTACTGTGGCTATCTGAAGGTATAGCTCATCTAGCTTTCTTTTACTACCTGCTGGGTGCTCACACCATCCCCGGTTTTATCTTTCATCTTTTTCCCTGACCATTACAGATATCAATCTTGCTTATTCTTTTCCTCTTTGTTAATATTTTGATTCTTCTACTAAAGCTGAGATTTCACTGGAAATGTAAAAATGGAAGGAGGGTCATCTTTTTGTCTTACTTTCTTTTAAATTTTGGTAACTAGCAAGCTGTCATTCAGAAATCCCAGAACAGCACAGACTTTTAAAACGATATAGATAGAATATTGTGATGCCTGAAAACCAAAATTCTTTTCGGTAGTTTCTCCAGAATATGTCGGATAACATACCCACGTGGATGATACACGATGTGCTACCCTGGTAGCATAAAACTACTGCTATCAGTGTTCCAAATGCTATCTGGCCAGTCCCCATGCACAAAGATAAACAAAATCACTCAAATTATGCACAACTTCAGTCTGTTAGCTACTACATACACAGACAATTTCAGCCTGCCATGTTTTCAAAATTAAAAAAAAAAAAACCAACAAAAAAAGAAGCTTATTTCTTTGTAGTACTGTAATAAATAAATATTTTTCTTCTCATTCCAGACCTGGGCATCCTTCAGTAATTAATTTCCATAATAGCTGAATTGGATGGAAACAGAACTCAAAAAAGATCAGCATCAATTGACTGATGAGTTTGTCCCTATTCTCTTGAACAGAACTTAAAGAGGAACATTTGATCACTACCAAATTTCTAAAGGGAATAACATTTCAATATTAAGACTAATGAGACTAGTTTAATCTCATCCCTATAAACAAATTAGCTTAAGCCTAATGAAATCTTATTTTTGCAAATTAACGCACAAAGGAAACAGTTGAGTGTAAACAGACTTGTAGTATACATTGTTTAGAGACTATTGACTTTCAAATTAGCCTCCTTTTCAAACATTTCACGTCAAAAATATAGTCAAAATGCAAATGTAGCATAAACGGCTCTATAATAAATGCTCATTCAACATTTATTCTTTCTCAAATCATCTTTTAAAGCTCTTTCATGCTAATGTCTAGAAGATGTGACATTAGAAAAATTGCTTTGACATGCTAAGGGGCTCCAAGATTAACAAAAAGAGAAAGAACAAGATAAAGCTTTCAAAAGACCTATTTCAGAGGAATTATTACTTCCTTTGAAAGTCTTCCAAGGTTGCAGTGCATTTAAGCTTGTTGGCATACATGTAAATGAAGGACTACAAAAGTATTCCACTAAATACAACTTGAATTAAACCTTCAGGCTAATGTTAAGGAATGAGGATAAAGGCCAGACCCTAGGCTAGCAACAACTCATTTAAAATGAGTTCTTTATTCGAGGACATCAGTAAAGGAGAATTATTAAAAAAAAATAAAAAATCAATACTAGAAATTATAAATGTAATTCCCATATAAAATGGCTTGGACTGATGGACCTTTCTGATTGAGCAACTAGCATTCTAAAGGGGTATATTAACATACTATGAGCCATGCTGTAAAACAGAAACAGTCTCAACCGGTAACTTACTCACTCTGCTTACATAAAAACATCCCACTCCTCCACCACAAGGTCTTGATTTCATAATAACTAAAAGACAATGGGGATGTGGTTGTCATGAAAAAAAGTATTTTGACTTGTAAACCTTAATCTGTGATTTAGCCCTCTAGTCCAAGGGAACGTTACATCCAGTTACAACTTTCTCTTCGTGGTTCATTGGGAAAACATCACAGGCAGGAAGTCCATTCAACTGCAGTGGTTTGTGTTTACCAACTGTAAAATAAAATTGACCATCAACCCAACTCTACCATCTCTTCCCAGGCAAAAGTATTCAAGAATTTTAGACTAAGAACAGATTGTAGGCCAGAGCAAACCAGACCCAAGCAAACCAGCAGGTGCCTGATTTGGGACAGACAATAAACATGAACACCTATGACCAAAATTCTGATCATGAAACCTCTCCCTTATCTGCCATGTAGGCCAAATTATCTCATAATTTATATTCTTGATTTGCTGTAGGGTCATTACGTGGCCTTTGTGCATCCTCCTCTGTCTTACTACAGCTTTTAAAATAAACATACTTGTCTATCCTACAGAAATTAGACTGAATAATTAAATTAAATAATTAATGTCTCAGTAGTGTTTGGAAATATGTAAGGGAATGCAGTTGCAAAACCTAGTGAACTAACATTGGGGCTGCTATTTAAGAAACTCCCAGTTTGTAACTTTCTATTCAATAACCTCATGCTAGTTGGCAGCATGGTAGCTGCATGATAAATTTCCAGTTACTGGTAATTATGGTTTCATGGCCCCTTTTTAACATTGCTTTGGGGTTTTTTTAAGAAGCAAATTCAGTTTACGTTTAATGGTGCTTGCAATGCCAATGGCGCATTTCAGAAAGCACCAAAGGCATTACTTTTAATCATTACTTTGCTACTAATGTTCTTAACCTGTTACACAAAACCATACCTGTTCTTGCCAAGAGCTTATGTCGTTTTCTCTCACTACCTTCCTACGTATCAGACTTTTCATGCTGGTCATTCTTGTCAGCACCTGAAGAGATCCACTTGCACAAGTAGTAATATTTTGTGCTTCTATTCTCCTTGCCTTGCCTTCTCTCATACACCCATACTTAACTCACTGTCCTTCTGGATCTTCTTTCCATTAGAGGTATTGTTTCTCAGAGTACAAATACACATGGCCTGAAAGTAGACGAGGATAGACCAAAGAAAGGTTAGGCAAGGAAGAGCAGGACTGCCACTCTACGGATTCCGTCAACAAAATCTGTCTCCTAGTGAAAGATACAGTGAAAATCCAGCCAGGTGTCTGTTCCTGTACAGGTGGGCCAATTACTACTTACTACCTCCATTAAACGATGTACCACGTTAACAGGTACATTTGCAACTACGTTTCCTCAAAAATTGCAGTTTGTGCTATCCTAATTTTTACAGCAGATCAAGAAGTACTGCCTCAAAAGAACCACATCATAGCAACAGCAGTTGTAAGAGATCATGCTGCAAGACATCCTTCTCATAAGGATCACAACTTTCTCTAAGCAGGCTGCTTTGGAAAAATAGTTTATTAGCATTCTACATTTACATGAATGCTAGTAAGAACTTTATATCAACAACATATGGCATAATATTTAGCGACGTATCTCCAGGAAAATATGACTTGAGAGAAACAACTAATAGAGAGCACCATCTTTATAAATTTTCTTTTTCTGAAGCGTCTCAAAAGTATATGCCACTTTCATATGCCAATCACCTGCAAAATCTCTCCAATTAGCACCTGTACTTTCTACAGCTATGCAGTCATAACCTCATTATATACTTGCCAGTGTGAAATCTGAGTTTGGGCAGTTTTTTCAGAGGGCTAACCATCTCGCTATTCACAAATGTAGATACGTTAGTAAGTTAATTTATTACTATAGTGCAGTGAGTGCTAGATGAACTTAAGTTCATGCAATTTCCTATCAGTAAAATCAGAAAGAGCAATGTCTGTGCAAAAAGCTGAGCAGGCATGAGGTCAGTGATCAACTAAGTATCCTCCTAACGGAGGCTGCTAATTGACCATTGAAATTATTAATGGAGCTTAAAAAATGAATAATTTTCACTACAAAATGACGTGTTCATATTGTCTTGCAGACACCTTAGAACAGGCACAGTCATATAGAAGCAACATAAAGAGAACAAAAAAAGTCTGCCTCATTTTAGCCTTACACTTTTTAATTCCCCCCAGAAATATCACTCGATATAATTAGGGAATTTTAGATGCAACTCTATAGATTCCTTTCTCTCAAGGGAAGGGAGGAAAGGTTCCTGAGATGAATGTAAGGCTGACAGCATTTGCTTTGGTTGCACTCATATTCCACCTGAACACCGAGCCATGAAAAAAAATGAAGCTCTTTGATGCAGTCTTCCATTCATCTCCCTGTAACACAAAATGTCTGGAGCAAAACATCTTCTAAGCAGCTAGTTTCCTACACTGGTAGTTCACCTGAGACTTTGTGAGCAGAGAATTAAAAGAGATCATCTCCATAAAAATCCAGTTTGCATGGTAGCTTTGATGGGCCCAATAAATTTTGTAATAGCAATTTTTATTAAAAAGTCACTTTCTTATTCCTGAGATTTCATGCATAGTGATAAAATTACAAGGAAGCACTTTAGAATACATCATGTTATGACATTCACTCACCACACAGATGCAGAAACAACTTTTGCTGATATAAATAATCATATATTATTATGATATAAAGTGGCTGACTGATGCACAAGATGCTGAGTGGGCGGGGGGGTGGTCCTGGAAAAGGCAACCAAATGCTGTGCAATTAATATGTTCAGCAATCCAGCAGCTGTATGACAAGGTTTCCAACAAAGTTATTGCTGTTCGGATGTAAGCCCCTATGGAGTATAAGTGGTGCAAAAAAAAAAAAAAAAAAAAAAAAAAAAAGAAAGAAACTGGCCTCCTGCTGCCTCGATTGTGTGATGCCTTCCCACGCTGCATTCCCTTTGCTAGGCTGGTATTCCAGAACCTCCCAGTAGAAAAGCAGTCATTTTTCCTTTGCTTAATCTGGCCTTTATATTTTCAAACTGACTCTGCACATCTTTAGGAGCACTTTTGTTACCTGGTCACGCAGCACCATCTGAATTAGATCCTCTTAGCTCTGGATTGTGCACTCAAGAGTTTGTCTGGGTCTTGGTAAATTGCAGCTTTGCTTTTTGCCTTGTTTTCCCTTATACTTTTCCAAAAGGCCTTAGTCCTGCACTAAACATTTTGGTCCAAGAAAATACAAGCATAGAAGCTCAACAAAGATACACACAGCTCAAACAGAATTTATGAACCGTACATAATTAGATACTAAAAGTTACCAAGGTCAGAATTAATTCTGGACATGACTCTTGCTGCATACTTGCCATCTAGTGCTTTTGTTTTTCTGGAGCTACCATAAAAAGAAGCAATGCAATAGGCATATTTTTTTATATGCTACCAACACGCATAATTAACACCATTGTCACTGGTCAGTCTCTTGGCACTTCAAGCTCCCGGGCTCAGCTCCTGTGCCAGAAACTCTCTCCTGCACTCCTGGAATCTATTTATTTCCAAATATCACAACCATTTACAATTCAGTCACTTCTCCACTAAAAAAACCTACAAAGATGCACTAAAGGAAAGAAAGGAAATAAAATCATGCTTAACTTAAAAGTAAAGAAAACTCTTCTCCCTCTCTGCATCCAACTGAGGACTCATAGTTGCTTATGTACCTCCACAGTCAGAGACTTCCTCTACAGCCATTCACAGGAAAGAACATCAGCTAAGGGAAGAACCTAGCTTTTATACCCACATAACTGTTCAGAGGACCCTGAAAGGTAGGGAGACTCCTTCAGATTTAAACATCTTTCTTACATTTCCCTGCAAATATGAACATTCAGGAAACTTCATCTGTTCAGGAGACTTTTTTGACCCGCTCTTCCTGGATTATCAGCCACCTTCACAACCCCTGTGCCTAAAGATATTATGTAAGGATAATTAACCCACAGAAGACTAAAAACCACTTTCCCATTAGATAAAGCAATATAAAAATCTCAGTGTGAAACACCTCTCTATATATTTCCTGAAAATTTCATATCCATTTGAAAACTTCACTAAAAAATATACAGGTGACTAATATGTAGTTCAACATCTGATCTCAACTGGGATGAAATATAAGACAATTTTTTGGCATAATAAGGGGCTTGAGATGATTGACCTCAGTTCAGGTTTTGAACGGAAACTATGGCAAAGCAAATATAATCACTGCAGCAAGACTCGTATGTATGACAAAATTCTGATGTGCCATCTGTATATGTAACAAAGGGTCAAATCTCTTATTTGTTACTGTTTTGGGGAAGAGACAGGCTCTATATTACAACTACGCTGTCTCAGAGTCTCCTCATATCTCTTCCCATCTTATCACAATCATTATCCTAGAGCCCCATGTAGCTGCGGTAAGAACAGCAGCTTCATAGGAGGAAGCCACACAACATTTCAAAGAATTAGTTCAGGCTATGCGAAGAAAATTCTGAGCCACCCTCATTTTACTACTCTTAGAAAAACTGCGATACAAAGCAATATATCCTTCAATGCAGTTGTCCCCAAATCCCTTGCCAGCCTTGAGAATCTTATGAATTTTGTCAGTGTTACTTGATAGAAGTGAAAAATTCTTTCACTTCTACTTCTTCACCAGATCTCTTATTTGCTGAGTGAACAGGCTGTTTTTGAAAAACAACCTCCATTGAACTTTTCTGCTTTAATTTGATCATTGGGGATTTTCCGTGTTCCATCCTTATCCTTTGCTTCATTGGGCTAGGACTATTCAGTGTTGGTGGTCAAGGTTCAGAAAATCTTGCTGCTAGAAACAGCCACATCGAAGACTATGCTGTTAAGCAGTATGTCACACAAACACACACAGAGAATCAAATTCATAACTTAGCAGACACATTTCCCAAGCACTCTTATCCTGCCTGGATTCTACCATATCTGCAACACATCTAATGGGGGGAGGGAGGACAACCAACAACAAAAAAAAAATCATCAAAACAAGCATCATCATTCTGCATTGTTTTAGGACTGTGAAAGTCTTTGTACATACCAAACAGATGCCCTTCTCTCTGTTTCAATTTAGCAAAGAATGTTTGTAATTATCAAACATATTATGATACCATGAATTGCAAATCATTTGACTGTAAAATAAGTTTACATTTGTGAGTATTAAGGCAGAAATACCCCACAAAAGTGCTTTGGGGAAATCAATCTTTTAAATAGAAAGCAATTCAAATCCGCAAAAAAAATGTACTCTGCACTATGAATTAGAGAAGCTAGTCTTTTACATTTATAAATTCTGTTTCTCAGATACACAAACAAGATTATGGGGGATCAACATCTAGATGCTTAGTACCAAGAATTCCATAATCACGTCTTTATTTCTAAGACTGACGCATAACCGTGCTTTCATCTGTGGGTGCTACCTATTTTTCCTAATTAGCAGTTTGAAAGAGAATGCCAGAGTTTTGTAATGCAGAGGGAATGCTTTTTTCTCATCTCAGTCTGTTCCAAATGTCCTGTCGACTAGCAGGAATCTTTGAAGTTGTTCTGTGACTCTATCCCTTGAATCACAATTGCGTATAAATGCTGTTACTCATTCTTACATTTGGCTCCGATTTTCCCTGCTTTCTGAAGCTGGCAGTTATTTGTCTGTTATAAAATGTTCTTTGTCCATCCTTCACAGCTGTCACAGAAAAATTAAAACCTGAGAACTTCTTATTTAAAATATAATTAGGCTGCATGTAGTATAAAACCTCCTTATATCTATAAAGAGGCAATATCATCTTAGCAGAGAATCTGATTAACTGAATGGCACCTTCTCATTCAGTAGCACAAGCACACTAGTATAGTGTAACGGGCCGCCTCCTATGGGACGCCAAGCAATTGCAGTTCCCTGTCTCTCAATATAAATTCACACACCTTGCTGTTTACCTGCCCCCCATTTATAGAATCATAGAACAGCCCAGGTTGGAAAGGACCTCAAAAGATTACCCGGTCCAACCTTTATCTGAGAAGGTGCAATATCTCCCGATAGACAGCATTTTCTTTTAGACTTTCTTGCTGGCACAAGCAAGTATGGCTTAGAGAAGGGAGAGGTGACATTAATTAGAAGCAGCAAAGTTCTACTAAATGCAGAAATTCCCCCTTCCATTAGCCAACATTCATCAGGCTCCAATGGTGGCTGTTCCTTTAGAGCAGAAGCCTCGACAGCCCTTGCCAGGCTGGAAGGATTAGTATCTGGTAGCTGCCTGACAGCCCATTCAAATCACGTGAACTCCTCAGCTGTCCATCTCAGTGGACAGGGGTTTCCACCACAAGAGTCGTACAGCTGACAATCCCAGAAAGACATCAACAAGTACCTTCGTTAGAACAGGCTACAGAACTTTTTAATTCACGTTTTCTGTTGGAGAAAGAGTAGAAGCAAAAACTCACCCTCCCGCACTGCGTGCTAGAAGAATTTCCAGCCCACAGGCTCTGTCTGGCAGGTATCACAAGCTCTAGTAAATACTTTCAGTGGTCCACCTAGTAACACTGTTTAGACAGATTTCCTTAGCATGTTATATTTTCTGAGAACTGGTGCCGAATTCTCATTTTCTAGTAACATTTAA
This sequence comes from Chroicocephalus ridibundus, assembly GCF_963924245.1. NCBI lineage: Eukaryota > Metazoa > Chordata > Aves > Charadriiformes > Laridae > Chroicocephalus > Chroicocephalus ridibundus. The sequence goes on from NC_086287.1 coordinate 79,580,983, forward strand.
ATACCGCTTTTGCCTACCTCAAATATTTCCTAACTAAAACTTCTTCCTCAGGCAACTGTTATATTTTAGTCCTAACTAAAAATATGGTAAGACCCTTAGGAATTGAAATCTGCTTTACTGTTTAAGGCTCGGAACTTAAAACTCTACCGTGCACAACAGTTAAACTCGACACAGTTTATAGCACTGGCTAGAACTGTTTATGCTATTTTGTGACTAAGACAAAATGAACTGGGCAGAAAAGCATAAACTGTTTCAGCCTTAGAGCGGGCAGAGGTATGCACTGGTGTCTTGTTTGCATGAAATTATCATTTTATCTTTTTACAAATCACACGGTATTATAACTCAACAAGCAACATAACATGCTGTCACTGAGAAAGCTGTGCCCACCTTTCCTCATTAGACTAACAAACAGCTTCATTTTAAAAGTAATATTGGAATCAGGTTTGTATAGTTTGTATGTAAGGAAGAACAAACCAAAACAAATCAATACAAAAATTTATATGCTATAAAAAAATACCTGTAGATCACCTTTTCTAACAGTTTTTTAAAGAAAAAATGGGATGGTATGAGTGCAGCAAGAAAAAACAGTGAAAAAATAGAGAAAACTTTAGTCCCTATCGGTATGTATTAAGTAAAATTGTTGTTACTGTAGTGCCTGTAAGTTTTTAAAGTCCTGAGTTGAATTTCAGTGTCAGAGTAAAATCTTGAGCATTTTGTAATTAGAGGTATTATGTTAGAATAGCTTTTTTTTTTTCACCCTGCAATGCCCGTTTCCACATGCAATGTTCTCTTAAAGTGAAAGATACCACGTGTAGCACATAACTCTTCCTGAAAGAAGAGAGAGGAGCTCCATTTGTTGAGAAACACTCAGACTTGTCACAAGGCACTACCATGTACCCTTCAGTCTTCTAAATAAACATTCTGCCTTCCTTCTGCAACCACTTATGGTATAGTTAAACAGCTCTTGTCTCTTGTCCAAACATCCATTGAAAGACTTCAAACAGCAAGAGGGTAAGTTGACTCTACGAGAGTGACAAGGTGCAATAACAGAAGAACAAAATCTTCTTCCTTATTCCTGACAATTCAGGAGTTCCTAACAAATGTGGCATTCTGCTCCTTCAGGACTACATAATGATTAATTTTCCAGCTTGATCAACCGTGTCTTGCAACAGTGAAAAAGCCTTTTTATTTCCCCCCCCCCCAACAATGTTCTTAGTGTAGTGGGCCTAACAGCAATCCTAGAAAAGCAGTCTTTTTCATCCTGGTGTTCTGATGCCATTGTTGGTCCCCCACTTCTGCATTACCATTCTGTCATGTGAGTAAAGCCCCAAAATGTTGCTCCATACGTGCTGGAACAAAATCTGCTAAATCCCATCTTCAAATCCTCCTTATATTTGTAAATGCATCTTTGCAAAGACACACAGAGCTGCCAAGCTAATCCAGTTCCATTGTTTCACTCCAGCTGTGAGTGCACCATCTTGTTCATGCCCTACAGCAGATTCCATGTGCTAACCAACCGCTACAAAACAGAGAATTACGGGATGTTAGAGGGAATCATAAGGGTTTGTTAAGCTGGATCATAGTCTTCTTCAGGTAGTAGTGACATCCCACAATTCACAGCAGTAAAAATTCCAGTATCTATAATGGAGGACCAGAACACCATGCTACAGCACATTTATCTGGAGCATTTCATAGCTAATTTAAACAACTGCAGTGCTATCTGAAAACCCTATTTAAAAAGCACCTGAGCAAATTTAGAAAGCAGCGTCAATATGCTTTCTATCACATGCTGCTGGACAAAACATAAGCAAACTAATCTGATGGAACGCTTGAATGTACAGAGCGAAGGCGTTCAGTGTTCTTAAATATCACAGCAGCATAAGAAGAAGAAAAAAAAAAAGAGTAAATCTCTGGCTCTCAACAGTGCTGATCCTTTGCCAAATAAGCAAGACTCTCAGAAATTAAGTTCTAATCGTTATTTTTTTTTCCTTTCCTACATTGAAAGGCAGAAAAAAAAAAAAAGAAAAAAACTAGCAAAGTTGCTGAATAAGCCTCTAAGACTTCTTGAAGAAACTCAACCTCATGATGTGTCTGATACTTACAACATTCTGCTTAAATGGAATACACTGAGATAATATGTGTAATATTTATAGATTGGGTCAACAAAGATTCCAAGTAAAACACAGACCATTTGAGGATCACTTGTTTAGACTGAGCTAAAACCTTTGCTTGGATCCTTTACCCAATGACTTTTATCTTAAAATGTGTAAATACCACTCAAACACGGTCATGGATCACTGAAACACCAGAACTCTTTGAATAGCCGATAGTTCATGTGACAAAGGAATGATGTGGTCTCTGAGCCAATCATTGTTAGATAAAGATTTATTGGTATTTTTTTTCTGGCACAAAAGAAATTAAGCTCTTAATTTGCAAAAGCTTGACATAAGCAAAATATCATTAGAAATTCAAAGCATTCGTCTGAAATACATTTTCCAAACACAGATACTACAGCAATGGGCCATGTCAAAATCTTACCGAGACAAAAGTTTTGTGATGGCAGAGAAATCAGGGATATTTCTTCGTCATTCCTGAGCAAAAGTGAATTGCCATCATTCCCTCAATTTGTAAGCGCACTTAACCAGTATAATTTCAAATCCTTTTCCTATAAAATCAGGTGGTCTGGGGGCATCCTGTTTTCCTTTCTATTTCTATGCTGCAGCTTTGTTATTTCTGTGCTGTTTTATTTTTACATGACTCCAAAGTGAAAACATACTCTCAACTTGTACGAGGCATCAAAAAAAACGCACTTTCTTTCCTCTTTTAGGAGAGTGGTCACTGTGGTAATTCATTTTTTATTTTAACAACAGTTGCGGGTGCATTCCGTAAAATACTTCAACCATAACAAATTTGTGGTCCATTTATGCCTTACTCATTTTGATCCTTCATCCATGTTGATAAGGATTTAATCATGGGAGTAATCCCCCTGGTTTATTTGAATGACCTTGGTTAACTGGACCCTAAATTTGTAAAGATCTGTATCTAGATCTCTTAAATTTTCAGTAAGGTGCCATAACTTGACTTATTCTCTGCATTTCCTTTTGAATGGTGATTTCATTTCCAAAACAGTATTACTTTTTCCTCATTTTTTCTTGTGCCAGAGTAAAAGAAAGCCTTAGAACAGCAAAAAGATGTCAAGCAAAGGAAAATAAAAACTTGCTCACATCAGGTGATACACTTGAGAGCTCAAAAATGTGTGAACAAAACAAAGGAGGAAAAGAAGCAACAGACAGTACTTTAAAGCTGAAAAATTTAATAAGCTACAAGAAATTTAAATGAGAGAAAAACAAAAATAAAAGCATTTTACTGCAAAGCTTAGAAAAAATAGAAGGATATTGTATAACTTGAGAAGGATTTGTAAATAGATAAGGGTTGTGATGGGTTACTTTTTGTTGTACATGTTTTGCTGGCAGTTTCCAATTTTGAGAAAATAAATCACTAAGAAGAGAATTTAAAAAATTCTAACAACATATGGTCAAGTGCACTGTGCCCATTGGGAGGATCTGATGTACAAGGTTACTCATGATTTAAATATCGCGGGTAGTGATATTTTAGTAGGTACTGCATAGGACGTGTTAAATCAGACTGACGTTCAAATGACCCTTCATTTCTGTAAACAGGATCGAATGAAAGGCAAACTACACAGAACAACAACTAGAATCAAGTTAGTTAATGGAGTGCCTAAGCCAAAGATGTTGATGTAATTTTGTTATGTAAATGTTAATATACAAAAAGCATTAGCTCGTGATAACTACGGCAGAGTGGTATTTCTATTCAGACTACAAGATTATTCACAATGCTGGAAATAATAGCTGAAAAAGCTCATTTAGTACAAGCTATTCAAGAGCTGTAGTTTTGTATCCTAAACCTCCAGCCATATGCCACTGTGAAGAGACAAAATACTCTGTTCCTTAGAACATTATAGTAATGAACAGCTATTCATATGTCAGTATGGAATTATGTTTATCTTACATGTGGGCACTGTACAGAAAAATAACTCATTTCCATGAGAATAAAATAGTACTAAACATATCATATCTATATCAGCAGCCGTTGATCTGAATCTCCTTAATGGTCATGCTAATTTAAGCCCCAAAACACAGTCCTCCTTTAACTACAGTAATTCTGAGAGGCAAATGGAGAATCTTAGTCACGAAAAATGATGAAGTGATGATTATCTTTTTCACTCAAGAGAATAAGTTTAATAACTTCCCAGTCCTTGCCTTTTGTGAATAAAAATAACAATCATCACTAGCTATAAGTAAAATATCCTAATTTCCTACCATGCCTATAAGCAAAGGGATAAAATAATGAGAAAGCAAAGCAGACACTTCTGTGGTAGGAAGATACAAGACAATCTGCAATCCCATACAGTAGCACTGCTGATAAATGACTATCATACTGTAGTCCTTTGAGTAATTTTCTTTAGGATGACAAAGTACTGCTGCTGAATTCACAAAAAGGTAGTTTGTCCACTGAATACAGATATACCATTTAAAACGACAGAATAAGCTAAGCATAAAGGTCTGTGAATACTATTTGCAGTAGAGCTTTGTAGAGATTTGAATTTCTAGTTTCAGTAAATGAAGTGGTTGCAAATAATAGCAGCTTTTTTAGTGTCTAGCATGTGCTTCGGTCTTTGAATTAATTGCTTTGCCTTTGTGAATGCTGGGGCACAGTAAGTGGTATAACCAAGACAGCCAAATAATTGTTCAGAAAGGGAGGAGGGAGGCAGTCAGAAATTACTAGCTAGAAATCACTCTTATAGCATGCAGAAATAGACAGTGGGATGTACAGTTAAGTTAAAAGGTGTTGAGAAAAGCAGATAGGGTAAGAAATGCACTGCAACATTCAGGAAAGAACTGTGGGGTGGCTACACTGCAAACAGAAGTATGTAAGCCGGCATCTCCTTTGTCAGCTGAAGGCTAAGCTTACATAATTATATAGCCTTTTCCCTGTTCACGCTCCATATTCATTTCCTACCTAATATTGCTGAGAACAAGAGGTACACAAGAAGCTCAAGATTTCTAATAATACAGAGCCCTCAGCTGCTTGTTTAATTTCACTTGAGTTTTGTGGCAGTCACCGTATGCACTTACCCTAAATCAAATGTTCCTGCTGTGCACAGTGCCAGTACTTACAAGATCAAAGCCTTACAATAGATGATGCGAGTTAGTAAACTTCTAAAATATTAAAATTGAAATGGGACACATATTTAGCGACCTCATAATCTCAAAAGTAAGCCTTCCGAGCACCATCTGGATCCACAAACCCACCACGTTCAAGCATAGAGATGTTTCAGGTCTTCCGTTACATTATGTTATGTCAGTGTTACTATGGCTAAAACTTGATGGTAAAACATAGGCACTATGTTCCAGGGATGATTGTTATCCACCCCATTGTAAATGAAGGAGGTCACCTATTGCCAAATGTACTTGAGGATACACTTGCAGGATGTGCCACAATAGATGCGACACAGGGTGCTTCCGTTACCAAAGGCGAGTGGGCTCAGCCAATACACTATTCCTGCTTAACATGAATTACTTTATGCTTTGTCAGTAGTTTTGCTTTGCTGTATCATGCAACAGGATGGGTTTATATAATTATTTAATTAATTATGAGTTGGACTCAATGATCCTTGTGGGTCCCTTTCATCTCAGGATATTCTATGATTCTATCTCTAAATGTGCCAGAACAGCAAAGTGTCGACAGACAGGCAGCAATCGTGACGCGCAGGTACTCAAAGAAGGGAGAACTCACTTCTGGCTGTGTTCTCTCAAAACACCAGTAGGGAAAAAGGCTTTGCTAATAGAGAGACATGTATATTGAAGTAAACAAGTTAACTGTGTTGCATGACTACAATGTAAGAGTTTTTCATTTTATTCTACTTTTTTTTTTAAGTCCGTGAAACTTACCTGAGTTTTCTATTGAAAGATTTGAATAGTCTTTGATTAAAGTGTGAAAATCAATTGCAGGCATGAAGAAACACCCTTCGCAGGAAGGGGAAACTAGACGTTTGGTCAGTAGCTTGATTTAATAAAACAACAGTTAAATAGTGGAACCAAAAGGAACTGACATAAGTAATCTTTTAATCCTGTCTTCTTCTTCTATCCATTTGTGTATAGAAGAAAGGAGGTCAACAATAAGCCATAAAAATGCATATGTTGCCCAGCAGGGTTTCCATTTTGGACAGTCTTATATGCAATGGAACTGAGATTTTCTCATCTTTCAATCTGAAAGTGGCTGAACTGTTCTATTTATTTCATACAAGCTGTAGCTCTCTCTAGCATAGCTCACCGTTGGTATATGAACAAAAGGTAAAGAAATTTAGAGTCCAAAATAAAGGAACAGGTGGAAAGAAAGAAAGCAGAAGCATCTCAAACACCAACCCACAAATGCAAAACCCTGTGTGTTGGTGCCTGTACAACAGATTGGCAAAGTTAGTTAGATAAATCTGAACTATTTTTAAAATCAGAGAAAAATACTTATTTATAGTTTGCTAACATTGAAAATTTAGGTCAGTTAATCCTTTTTATAAATACCTATCTATAAATACTTTCTAGAAATAGCCTTGCCTAACTCAGTTAAAAACTATACAAGACAGTCTTCATAAAATTCAGGAGCCTGCTTCTCTTCCTGATTTTATCTCTACATTATTACTATTATTATCTCCATTACAGCATCACTGTACTAACAGGTTTATTTTTTCATTAGCTACCAAGTTTATCCTGTTTTTTTTCTAAACACATTGCTCCATGGAATAGTTTTGCTCAGCTGATCATCTTTCATGTGACACACATTTGCTGTTGCTTGAATCCTAAAAACAGTTCCTTGAGCCAGCACAAACACAGAAGGACAGTAGTTGTAGCATTGACCTAATCTTCAGGTCTGCAAACAGTTAGGCAGGTGGTTCACAGAACTAATATATAATTAGTCAACCTTTTCCAGAAGCAGTTTCTACCACCTTCTAAAAAATGCTAATTCAATTTATCAGTGGTAGCTTGTTATTCTTCATATAACTGTAGAAGAAGTAAGCATCTTCTTTCATACTGAAACCAAATTACCCATTTTTCCTCCGTTTAAATTCTTAGGTTTCTTGCATCAATATTTGCAGACTGAACTCTGCCAATCTGTTAGGAATTCTGCTCTGAACATGCAGATCCAGTTCCCAAGAAAATTCTTTCCCTTGAAATCCTCATTTTTCCCCCTCTCCTTATTTTACCATAATTGGCACAGAAGTAGCAGCAGGCTTTTGTGACAATTTGACAATTTGATATCTATGAAATTACTCGTGAAACAACTAGTAGCTTTCCCCAGTAAAACAGGAATTTGTTTTTATACAGAAAACATATTTGCTGTTATAAACTCTGGGTTTTGTTGTTGTTGTTGTCATCAACAAAGCAGAAATAGTTTCAGTAGAATTAAATGTGATTTCATTTTGCTAAAAGAGGAGTTAATTCTGGTCTGAAATTATGGTATAGATGTATAAAAATGACACCTTCTTTCTCAAAAAAAAAAAAAAGCTATCCTGCCACAGAGATTGCAAGGAACTCTAGCTACTTTATTTAACCATAAGAACTCATTTTTGCTACATTTTAGCCTGCAGGACCATATAGCTAACATAACGCAAACAGAACTATTTTTATGCATCAAGCAAACAGAATTGCTACTATTTTTTTTCCTTGTAACAGTACAAAATACAATGAGTTCGCACACCTCCTTCTGTAAGCACAAGATGAAGACAGTGAGTTGATATAGGTGTATGTGAAAGGAAATGATGAGGAGATATTATTAAACCTCTGCAGATGTCAGGAAGATTCCCAATGTCAACAGAAAGGGATTTTATAACATGCTGCTTCATATCATCAGATGAGGTAAAATGCGATACATCAGCTTATAGTAGCGGAAGATTTTGTCCACAGAAGGACATCAATATTAGTTCACAAGCAATATAAATCTTTTTATATTTATATCTTCTTTCCAGATACTTCTAGCTATGTTACAGATAGAAGCAATTGCCAGTATTTTATGAAGACGGCTTATCAGAGTTCACCATTACATCACACCAGCACTTCTGTTTTATTATTACACTGTAGAAATATAATGAAGGAGTAATAAATGTTATTAAATTAATTATTATATATAATTTCCTACTCTGACTTCCAGAGATATCTCTCAGTATCTTTTCCATATCCACACAGAACATCACCACAAGCATGACACTGACCAAAAATAAACTGAAAATGAAAGATTGGTTCAGATCCTCAGTTAATAAAAGACAGCATAGCTCCATTCATTTAAAACAGACTACAATCAAGTTAAAATCATTTATATCAACTATAGATGTCTCAGAAAGATACACAGCTCATGAGATGTTTTATTGCTCTGCCAACATCTGTTTACTTTCCATTTCAACTCCCCTTAGTAAATTGTTCTTGTGTTCATAAATTTATTCTCCACTCAAGATCTGTGAAAGTCACCAGTGATTTGGGTCATTCCATCAGCAGACACCTTAAAAGACCCTCATTCAGCGGGAGTTAGGTATGTAATGCCTATTGGCATTTATCAGAATCCCGTACTGATGCTACAGAGCACTTCTGAGCAGCTCTAGAAGACTTAGCACTGTCTGATTTAACTGTTGTTTGCAGTAATGTCTTAAGTAAAGGACTATATTTGTACCACAGTTCAAAGAAAGCATATATATTCTGAACTCCCAGAGATTACCCAGAAACTATGCACTAGACAATTCAAGTTTTAAAACAATGCGTACCTATCAGCATTCAAGCCAATCTCATTTTGATGTTATCGTTGTTACTTGGCATGAGGAAACAGCTTATATCTACCCATAAGTACAACCGAAGTTCAAAAGCAGAAGTCCATAGATAGGCCTTTAATTATATGTTCAGAGTCCTTACTTCCTCTTTAAAATATCTTCAAATATATAAACAATCAGCAAAAAGAAAGAGAATTCTTTGATACAGCAGCACAGAGGAAATGCATTCACAAGAAGGAAGAAGGAAGGCAAGTCACTATGAGAACAGAAGAAAATTTCAAAAGGATTGTAAAAAAAATGCTTGGGTTTATGCTTTCAAATATGTTACGATTTTGTGAGACTTAGAAGACTATGATAACATGAGACTAAAATAATTCATAATTTAAAAGTTTTCCCCAAATAAGAAATTTTAAAAATTGTTAAAAAGTAACAATACATAGTTTCAAAATCTACATATGCCTTGAAAAATACATCAACTAAACTGAAATGCTTCATGACTATGATGTTTAAGACTGATGCTCACTTACAAAAATTCATCTGGAAAAGAAGAAAGTTTATTAAAACTGATTACCTAGTTCTAACTTAACTCCCTCCCTCTTATTAAATCAAATTAATTATGTTTGTGTACTTTATGTATATTTCTGTGTGTTTGTGTGTATACCCATATACACACAATTATAAATACCTACAAAGAGAGAGAGCATTAAAGGGCCTTACATTAAAAAGCTGAAAAGTCTAGCATTCTTAAAAAGGGGACTATCAAACATAGGTCTGTGTGTACAACCACAATTCAAACAGCTTCTGAATATCTACATTTTTTTTCCTGTCCTTTTCTAACTCTCCCATCTGCATCCCACTCTATTACTCTCACATTGTGCTGCTTCCTCCCCCTACCTGGCCTGGGTCTAACAGATGTATTATTTAGAGCACAAGAAAAATATCTTCCCTTCCTCCTGCTGTCTGGGTTCAGGCACTCAGACGCAGGCACTGCCTGGCCCTCAGCAGTCCAGAACTGCAATTACAAAGGAAGAGCAGATCCAGGGAATGCGAAACGGAAGCCTCTGCCTGGCTTTGCAAAATGAGCAGGTTTCACAAAGATACCTGCACTCACCAGATCTTAGTGACTGTGCCCAGCAATAATAAATAGCACGACACTGGCACAAAACACCAACACTATTCTCCCCACCAAATTTTGCATCCTGGATCAGCATCTTGGAGTTGGTCAATTTTTCAATGTCAGGATCATGATTTTTTTATTAGGTGTAAAGATCTTCTTCTCTACCCTTATTCTCAAAATAGCGCACCAATTTTGGCTAAAATTTAAGAGGGGGAAAAGTTAGCTAAAAGTAGATGTCTTGAATGGAAGCTTTCAAACCAAGCTATTGAATTTTGGGAAAGCTGTCAGCAAGAGTTAAGAAGTATTTTCTACTGGGAAATTTCAAGCAAGCTTCACTACAAATAGTGCTATTAGCACTGCCTAAAGGACACACGCATCTGCAAAATACTATTGCAAATGCCACATCTTATTGCCTGTAGTGTTAAAATGCAAACTGGCCGAAGAATTTGGAGGGGGAGCTCTATGCCAAATTTCATCCAAACCGAAAACATAGGTAAGAAATGACCTTGATAAGTCCTAAATCTTTCTTTTAGTTTCATTAATACTTTCCAAATGCAGACCACACTTCCCATCTTTATCATACATTGGAAATTGTCTTGTATGAATTTAAGACAAAAGATGGCAGTCGGAGAGGTCAGTAGACAGCTGGCAAGCAGAAACAGCAGAGAACCCCCAGGTTCACCCCAGAGTAGTGCAGTGTCCTCGGCATGTGGCTGGGGACAGGCAAAACTAACTCCACTTCTGGCAATTTTCTTGTACCTTCTCCTATGCAAGGGCACTTAAAGATTGCAGCTTAGCTTCTGTAGTACAAAATTAAATGGAAATTAAGACAAATATAACAACCTCTTACATGCTCACACACAGCCTTTGGACAGTACGTTTCACAGAACATTTTCCTGAAAAAATGTGAATAAATACACACCTTCAAAATTCACCCAAGATGGACTTAGGAGCCCTGAATCTTATTCAGGAGGACAATACCACTCACACCTAGAATAAGGCAAAATTCTTGTTCCTGGTGGTTAGCTGCCCGGGATAGAATCTCCCAATTAAATAATGACTGCTTTTGAGCATTGCTATTTAAAGCTGATAAACTTTGTAAAAATACACGTGTTTCACAGGCTGCCAGGACTGGAATTTTGGTTTTCACATTGCTACTCCAATCCATATTTTATGGTGCATATCTTATTTTTTTGTGTGTAGTGTCATTAATCTGCTCCCTGGCTGTGCAGAATAATATCCCACAAGAGCAGGCTGCTTTTTGAATATTTTATTATCTCTCATTGTATTTCCAAACTAATATATATTTACAAATTCAACCTCCTACAGGCAGAACTATATTGGTTTCCCTTTATGTTTGAGAACCAAGGCATAGATATCGAATATAAATAGAAAAATCTATCTACAGTCATTTGTGTTGAAAGAGAGAACCAATCACATATCAAGCTGTGCAAGAAAAGAGGGGGAAAAAAAGAAAAAGATTTGCATACTGCAAGAGAAGATAGAGGGGGAAGGAGGAACACAAAGGGGTTATGTTCCTGGTGGAAGACATCTTTCAATTCTGCTGAAGGACAACTCTCTTTTCAGCATGCCTCTCTCATATCTGAACAGATCGTATGCAAGGGGAAGTACGCTGAAAGGGCTGGGCTGTGTATTTACACTTTACAGTCCTGACTCTCATTTCATCACTTTCCTCTGGGTGCCTTTGTTAGCACAGAGATCCTTTCTTCCCTTACTTTTACCTGTAGCATTTTGGCAGCAAGAAGAGTTGGAATACCCTCCCCTGCTCCGCTCTTCACCTCAATACCAGTAGCCAACATTGGCCCTAATGCACTGGACTCCCAATGGTTCCTGCGCTGCAAGAAATTCTTGTAAGACCACAGAACAAAGAAGGTTCTTTTCTAGTTTCTGAACAAGGCAAAGCTGAGCTTGAAGTTGACTCCATATAGGAGAATACACTAGAATGTCCACTTGGTTCTCCACTGCTCATTGAAGGAAGAGTGAAAATCCTCTTCAAAGGAAAAAGGAGACATTCTTCTAGAAAAGGCATGAGGTTTCCCAAGTGCTTTCACCATCTTATCACAGATGCCCTGTGTGCCTTTGGCACTGAGGTCTCACTGTACCTTGACTCCCTCCCCAAAAGACAACTCACCATAACTCATATAGCTATAAAGATGATAAACATAAAAGCGAGGGACTGGGAGGTCTCTCGGAAGAGAAGGGTTGGCAGATTCACTGAAGTCAAAGTCCATGCACATTTATTAGTCGAGCTATGTAGAAGCCAAAAAAGGTGGAAAGACAGTGCAAGCACGTTTTGCCCATTAAAAAAAAAAAAAAAAACAACACAATTTCATTGTGTTGAAGGTCCAAAATTCAGTTGTTCTAGGCATGAATTTTAGCCTTGATGTTAAAAACACCATAAATATAAAATATGAAAATACTATAATTATGCATAGCATTTGCAAATCCTTTTCCTTTTTAAAAGAGCTTTGTTGCCATTCTTAGGTTAAAGCACAACAATCCAAATGCATAGGAGTATCCCACGACTGTTATCTAAACTATGGAACTAAAGCAGGCCAAAAATAGGTCATCTGATATTTAGAGAGACATGTATGTGTCTCTGTATGTGGGACATATTGCAGATATCAGATTTTCTGCTTTTTTGATTCACGCAAGATTTGATGCTGATTTTAACCAGCTATTGTTTTCTATTATATTATAAGTATCGACCATTTGAATGTTACTTTAAACATCACTCATTATTCAATATGAAAATGTGGGGCACATGATTAAACATACATGGTCAAAACCAGCAAGCCCAAAATTTGATGCATCTTACAGCATTTCACAGCAAGTATGCGTAATTTATTCTCTACTTCAAAAAAAGTATTTCGGATGTTATCTTTTTTCCTATTCAAACTAGATAATGTGACAGCTACTCAGCACCCCTGTTCTGTAATTACATGCAATTGCTATGGGTGAGCCATTTTTCAGAGTAGTAGGAAGAGAGTTGTACACTGTCATACAGACAGCTAACACAGTGAAGAGTTTCCTTTCTTACGGAAAAATATTTCACAATATCCTTTAACATAAATATTAGGTTTTATTATTTCAGTTCCCCATCAGATAGCTGTTGCTAAGTCTGAAATAAAAGAAAATAAAATAAACACTATTTATTTTTCTTCAGTTTTTCTTTATCTTTTTACCCTAGTCCTATTTTTCTGCCTGTCTGCAACATTATTCAAAATGAACAAGTATGATGGTTGTTCCCTTTGTTTGGCTTTTTTTTTTTTTTTTTAAATGTATTCTATGCAAGGGCAGATTAGTTGACTGTGTTTCACTTATACTCTATGGTCAATGATCCTGATCCAAAAGACTGACATCTCTGGATGGTATTTTTTTAATACCATCATTATCTCTGGAATACTATTATAAGAAACACGGGTTTACTGTAACTAGTTCACTGTTCTAAAAAGAATTGTCTGAGTATTTGTGAGCTGATATCATACCTTTTGTATCTCCATGTAGCTAATACAGCTAATGATTCCTAATTAGCTAGGAATTTTTTCCCCATGGGTACAATCACTTTTATTACTCAGCATTTTCTTCATAGGAAAACATTTCCTCAAATAATCTGCCTCCTATTTCACTCTCCAAAGCTTAGAGAAAAATAGTATTTTGTAACAAATAAGGAGCTACAAAGTACAAATCATTAAAAGGGTTCACAGGTTTGTTTTTTGGTAGACTGGAGAGTTCATCAAAATTATTTACAAATCTGGGCCAACACCTCCCACTTATCAATACTTTAAAAACAAAAAAACAAACAACAAACAACCCAAAATGAATCAATTCAACACCGTCTTAAAAAGCCTTTTTAAAATATGATTTTAGCAGTGCGTTCCTATTTCAAAGCCAATACCAAATCTTCATCTTTTTTTAAAAACATATGATGGAAAAAGAAATCAACCCCCGAACCAAAATTGACAAGTAACTTCAATTAACTTTCTTCCCATGAGGGCCAACCTGTGAACTTAAATGTTTGAAATAATCTGTTCATTTTGAACTCAAGTTATTTATTACTTCAGGGAAAAAAAGTCTTTATTTAGAGGTTATTTTATCTGTGTAGTTTCTAGCACTGAGTTAGTAACCGTGTCTAGCTGACAAGAACAATACTCTTCTCATTACTTTTTTATTACTGTTTTTAAACAAGCTATCTACCCTGACTTTTCCCCCTAACTGCATTTGCTGGACTGCATCTTTAGAGGGATAACTTTTTTGCAAAAGGGCTATAAATTACTACAGAACCTGCATAATCCTACATTGGCCAGATTTACACACAACTAAGATTTGTATATTAAAATAGTGACAGATATTTGTCTAACACACTTTTCTTGGAAAACTGCTTATGAAGTGTTTTCCAATAATCTGCATCATAGTTTATACTACTTTCTTCAGGTCAAATCAAAATAATAGTAGGAAATGTTTAGTAAATTCTGCAGAATAAAATAATTAAAGCATTTACTGACTTTATTTATAATAAGCACCAGTAGTATGTTGAGGGAAAGTCAAGTGATCTGCCCTTGTATAGAATTTAAAAAAAACCACAGTTTTAAAAAAAATAGCTAAGCAAAGGGAGAAAGAAGTATACTTGTTCATTTTGAATGTTAGAGAGAGGTAGAAAAATATAATTATATGGTGAATAAGAAAAAAAGAACTTTAAAGAAAAATAAATAGTGTTTCCTAAGTTCAAAATGAAAGAAAATTAAAATAAATAACAGCATGCAATATTTAAAGAAAACTAGTGTCAGTGTGTTACAACATGGCAGGTATAATTTACTATATTACAAGGACTTTAGCAAGCAAATATCCTAATCAAATGTGCGTTTTAAGAATTTCCTCCCTCTATACTGGAAATAGGCAATCTAAAAAAGAAAATACCCATGCATGCAGAATGGGCCATTGCACAAGAGAGAACTGGACACCAGATGTTTCTGTTCCACCAGGAAACATTCAAAGCTACACTCATCAAAGTTGTACATTTTTTAAAAAATTCAATCATACAGGCCCAATATCCTTAACAAAAAATAAGATTATTGTATTATGATCTATTAGGCATTCAAATTCACACCAATTAATGAAAATCCTGTGCCACTGAGGCAGCAACGTTCCTCAAGTAAGTTCTACATTCTGACAAGGATCAGAAAACTCGCATACAGATGCTCTACAAACTTGTTTTAATATCTTATTTTTAATTTAATCTTTTACAAGACAGAGAGAAGCTATTAAAAAAATCCATTTGTGTTAGCCATTCATTTGCAAAAGGGGTTGTGCATATGATACAGTATGCTACAATTACTTAACTGAATAGCAATTCTGCCAACGTGGCACTTCCCCATTTTCCGACATTGTACGTAATCTGTTGGTTTACTATTTCTAACAGTAGCATTACCAGTAGCACTAACATGTCTAAAGTGGCAGGGTCATCCAAGAGCAAGTTCCTCTTATCATAAAAAAAATGCGGGTACTTACAAACCAGAGACACACAACCGCAAAATAGCTGAGAAGGAAGACAATTGTCATGTCCTTGTCCTGTCAGGAGGAGATGCTCAAGCCTCTTTCAGTTTGGATTTAATTTGGCCATCAGCACTGCCTCAGGAAGCACAGCCATACCTGTGAATGCAAAATGCATGCAGTATTGTGCCAAACCTCAGGAGACACACGTTGAATTCTGTTCATTCGGTCCAGCTGAGATAATGTTGAATTACTACACTACATAAAAATGAACTAGCATTCGCTTTTTTGAGTGGATCACAGGACTGAAGTGTTGCAACTCACCTCTCATTTTGCTTTCTTGGACAAGAAATCTGAACACAAATTAAAATAATGCCAAACGTGTCTTTGAGAGTTTCATGACTGTAGATGTTTCCCTTAAAATCTTAGGTTTTGGAATCATCTTATAATGGACCAAACTTCTGCTTTCTTTTCTACCAAATGCCTAGCCTCTGTGTTTGGAGAGTGTGGTTTAAGAGTACGAAACTTTTCAGGTGGAAAACAAGGTCACCCCCTTAAATTCACTTTTTCTCCTTAAATCTACTTCTTTCATGATACATCCAGAAAACACCATTCCATGGAGATTAAGAAGTCATTAACCTTTTTTTTTTTTTAAAGTTAGGGAACGAATACATTAATGTAAGTGTCTTGCCAAAGATCACCCAAGAGCACTGTAGGAGAGCTAGGAACTAATTCACTGAATCTCAAAAATCTTAACCGTATGAGTGCCAATTCTATCATAATTAAGACAGATATTGCATGCCTTTTATGTGGATTAGCAAAGGTCAAGGAGCAATGTCATTAGTAATTGAAAATAATATCGTGATGTCTTGGTTTCCTCACCAGGAAAATGCATACACAGAAGTCATGTAGGGGCATCTTCCTAGATAAAGGTTCAAACATGAGGAGACCACATTATTCGCAGTAAGCAAAGACCAGGGAGGCTCTGGGCACTGGTGGAAAGCAGAAGCATGCACATTGATAAAGATGGAGGACATGTAAGCACTGACACTTCTTGTTTCTTACAAGCATTTCTTTCAGGTCTACAGGGTGAAGCATAGGAAAGGTCATAAATCAAGTCCAGAAAGCAAAAGGCAGTTGCTACAGCTCAGAAAGCAAAGGATATTGTTTGGATTGAGGTACTTGGGTTAGCATTCAAATGAAGCTGTTTTGCTAGATAACAGATGCTTTTATTATTTCTCTCTTCAGATAAAGGAACTACTGCCATTTCAACGTCAAGTTCATCCAAAGGTATATGACTGAAAAAGCAGAATAACTAACTAACTTTCTTCACTTAACATAAAAATACCAGTTTCAAATGGAAGTATGAGATCTACTAGTACAAGGAACTTAAAGGACCTGGAAACTAGAAGTAAACGGGTCAATTCACAGTATAGTATTCTCTGGTTTTATTAAATTGGTCTTGAATGCAAAAGGTCTTGACAAACTTACTTTTTCTAACATATGCCCAGCACACATGCTAATGTTGTTATTTAATGAATTAAAAAAACCTTTAATTCTGCTTTCTACCAAAATAATATTTGACAGATAATGAATATATATACACACTTTTATTTAGTTTAAAAAAATTTAATTCCCTATACCCTAATGTAATTAAATACAAAGTCTAAGTATATATTTATCTAGACAAACATTTAATTATATCTGCAACAACATAGTAATTTAATCATCCATTCTTTATTTTATGAAACAGATAAAAAGCATAAATATAAAACAACATTATACTCATTTATTTCAATCTAGTTTTTCTGTTTGCAGAATTAATATTGCAGTTCTTATATTTTTATTTAAAGTAATCCACCCACTTTTGTGAGCAATGAAAAATGGGCACTTTGTTGGCAATATAAATCCTCAATTTAATTCTCTGTGCACTGAAACTTATGAGAAGGGTTTAATAAAAAGTAGTATGCATAACACCAGCTCAGTGACGTTGAATAAGAATTCAACAAGAAACACTTATCCAAAATGCAAGAACGGAATTCTACACATTCATGCGTTGTCCACACAGGCTATTCTTACTCACGTACTGAATGCATACTGTATTTTAAATGGTCTGTCCATCCAATGCAAAATTAGTATGATTAATGGCTAATTGCTCTTTCTTGTTTGCTATCCTTTGCATGCTATGATATCAGAGTTCCACAAGGGCAACTGTAGTGGGCTGGCCAAAAAGCCTGGAGGGGAAAATTAAATCCCCTTCTTAAGTAGCAGACTAGCAGTCTCCTCCAACAAAGGCTTTCCTTCCCTTGGTGGTAATGTGATTCATTTTCCTATAAAGAAGAAGGCTGGTATTTCAATGCGTAAAGACAGCCATTACTGTGACATTTAACAAGCCTGAAACCTCTGGCTTTCTTGCTAACCTAGATCTGCCTTAAGGCTATCAGAGACAAAAGAGGCCTTCTCCTCCAGCAAGCATCAAAGACCTAATAAAAGCCAAGAACGAGTAGGCAGTCAGCTTCTGTGTCAGAAATGCAAAATAAAAATATAATATATGCAAATTTCAGGCATGCAAAAAATCATGGAACATTGCTTGTGTGTACAGTTGTACTCATAAAACCTGTAATGCACTTTTTGAATTATTCAGCAAGAAGAGGCTGAAAAGCAGCAAAGAAGCTTATTATGTTTGCTTTGCTTCATAGACTATTAGGTGGACAAAAAGAAAAAGGAATTTAGTTACGCTTGCTTATCTCCTAACCTTATAAACTTGGGATTAACAGATCAAAGGAGGATTTGGTTCAGTTGATAGAAAATGGAGCTCTTTTATAGCTGTTTGGTCTCCCTGTCCCTTATGATCAAATGAGCTTAAGCAATTGATAAAATAAATGAGGTTTTGAATTCACGTGGTTTAGTATATACATTTAATATTTGTTGTATTGCATTGTCCATTCTTATGCAAAATTAAATAACAAGTAAAAGAAGATTAAACATTGCGCATCAGATTTTTCTTGTATTCTGCACATGCTCTAATGGTGGAATCCAAAGTGCTAACACAAGGTACTGTACTGATATAATTCAACTCACTTCATGATTTTATGAGGTATGTGGGGCACCCTATATATTACATGTATAAAATAGTTCTGATGCTTCATTCTCTGATCTTGCCATCAGCCTGAAAATTAACCCACATCTAATGTGCTCCTTTTGGCACTGTACAATGCTGGGATGCAGAGATGGAAACATCTCGTGTCAGTGGCTCAGGCACACTTTACTCCACGCAGCACTGACATAAGGCAGCTGCCTATACATCACTATAGATGACAGGGCACGCTGCTACCTGTTTTCTTTCCAGCATTTCAAATTACAATTGCAATACACCAAAAAGTGACCTTATGATGGCAAAGATGACGCTCTTTTTATTCGTTCACCAACAGCTCTGTTGCACTGGACTGGAGACGGCTGTATTTCTGTGTCAAGATCTGGATGACTTAGAAACACTTTCACCTTTTAAAGAACCATACATATTCATTGTGAATCAAAATTAAATTACATGTGCTTTTGAAAGCTGAGGTGAAACCATCTAGCTATGAATTACCAGAAGATATGTATCATTTCATTAAAGAAAGTGTCAACCCATCCACATGCAAAATTGTTTTTCTGTGCCAATTAAGCCACACAATTTCCAGTTACAAAGTACCACCTATAAAGATTAATTAAATAACTTGCCTTACTTCTTTTTCTGTAATGCTTACTCACATTGGAAATGCCCATTTTCACTGCAACTTTAGCACAAAGTTATAGCTCTGTTACTACAAACTGTCACCTATAGGATATTTGAATGCGAATTGCATAAACTATCTCCCTGGTGTGTTTAGTTAATGTAATAACTCATGGGACTTTCAATTGCAAATTGAGGATCGTTAATAATACTAAACCAGCTATAAAATATGGAATACCAATGTCTTATTTATCCCCCAAGACTTCAGCATCAGTTATCATTTTTGGTGTTTCTACTGTATAATACTTTTGTTCAGAGATATTGTAACCAAGCCAGAACAATTTAAAAACTAGCACTGGAAGAACCTCTGGCACAATGCTTCTCAAAGATTTACCAAAGTCATTTAATAACACGTAAAGGAAAGGAAGCAGATGAAGCTCTTTTCACGGTGGGAAATGAGTATCAAGAACAGATACAGCAGAAATTCTGTGACTGACCCTTCTTTGATTAGTTCTTCATAACTAATGGAGAGGCTCTCATCATTGCTAAGTTACGGGCTGACTTAGATTGAGGTTTATCCCAAGTAACATCTAAATCAGTGACTGAGGAGAGAACGGCCACCGTGTTCTACCTGGGCCAGACTGCCAAGTGAAATCAGAATGGTGTAACATTACTGAGTTGACGGATACAACCCGTAAGATCTCAGACACCGAGATTGGAATGAAAATATTTCTAGGTCCTTTGTATATATGCAAATTAGGCACACTCCCTTTTTTTCCTGCAGCTTAGTTCAATAGTCACAAAATCGAGGGAAAATTTAAAAACTTCTGCAATACAAATCTGCCAGAGCTAGTAGATCCAAGATATGTGGAAATGACAACATCTATATCAGATTTACTTTTCTTGTGGTGGATTTTGATCAGCACATATTAGACTTAATGTTTATGCAACATAATTTTGCACTGCATTTTTGCTGGCACCATTTGCTCAGGATCTTGGGAGAAGAGAGGATGAAAAGGAAAAGAAAAGGAGAAAAAGAAGGGGAAAAGCAATGCTATGCTTCACAATGCATAGAAAAAGGCGGTATCTAAGTTTGAGTATCAGAAAGCCAAGAATGTTTTTCCTAGCCACAGAAGTATCTTCAGAAATTGTATATTCGTTATCCATTTAGGTCTAACATTACAAAGAACAAATAAGCAATATGAGTTGGCTACAGATTGTGTCATTTCATTCAAATGAAAGAATATAATTTGTTTTTGTTGGAAATATAACAAACGACAGCCAAGCAATACGATATTCTCTGGCTACAGCATAGATCTATGTACAATTTCACTAAACAAATTAAATAGACACTGGGGGGATAAAACACTATGTTAGTGTATTGCATTACAAAGGTAAATGTTAACACTTGCAGATTTGTTTGGCTTAAGAAGACATACCAAATGTATTGCAAAAATATCTTCAGGATAACTTGTCTCAAAAATTACTCTATAAAACTTTGGTATTTGGAATCTAAGACAAAAAACAGAAATAATTTTATTTTAGCAATGCTATTTGGTAACACCTAAGCATATCAAAGACCAACAGAGGACTAGACTGCACGATCTGAATGGTTTAAAAGAAATACAGAAGGTAAAGGTATAGTTAGTTTCTGTAGCACCTCCTGGTGTCTCTAAACTCAAGAAGTTTTTATTTACCACCACAGGAACTTTTTCAAGTTCTTTAATTCAACTTATTATTTAATTTATGTTAAAGAACAAGTACTCTATAAGAAACAAATGCTGAAGAAGTTGAAGAAATGTAGATCCGTGACTGCACATTACCTTATCTGTTTTACCGTAATTCCATGCTATAGTTGCAGCATTGCTGTAGCTGTGCTATTCAAAAATACTAGTCAGGCAAAGTTAATGAGGAGAGGTAACACATATGTTACTGAAGTGATACAGGTTGAGGGGGAAGTCCTAGGGAGAGAAACGTTTGTCCTCAGAGTTTTTTTGTTGAACCACTGACAAAAGCAAATGATAATCTGCTGCCTGACAGAAAGAGCACCAAACTCAAACTAATCCATATCATGTATTTGTTTTATGTAAAGCATATCTAAAGGGGTAAGAAAGATAAGCACCCGACAGCTTGTACTGCGAGCTGTCAAACAAAGTTCATATTGATCTATATACAAAAGCAACAAAACCAAAAAACCACAGATTTTTAGAAATCTCCTGCAAAAATATTGATCCTTTTGAATAATTTAAACTTCCATCAGAACTCCTATTGTTCTTTGGGTACAGAAAAACACATCATATACAGGAAGGTAGACCTGACACTGTGCAAAAGCTTTTGGATGATCCTTCTCTATATTCTGCATACTCTCTGGTGTGTGGCACCACTGTTGCTTGATGTTGATTTGATTTAGGGATTAAAAAAATCCCATCAGTAAAACTGCTTTTTACCCTTTCTTGGTGAATTTTCATATAGCATTAGAGGATAAGTCATGATGCAATCTTTCAGCTGTTGTTGCCTCTAACTCATTTAACACACGTCATTGCTATCATTTAGCCTTCCCAAGCAGAGGCCAGGAGCACATAACACAGAACATCCCTGTCATTGCCAGGGAGCATCAGTGCTCTGCCCTTTCTCCATCATAGTCCCTGCTGCTTTGCCTTGTCTTTAAATACTGAGTAAGACTATTACTTATCTAGAAGTCTCAGGTAGAAAGCTTTGGGAGCTTTTATTATTATAACCAAACATTGGGGTCCCATGTGGTGTAAAGTGCTATTGTTACTTGTGGTGTATGGTCTTAAATCGAAAACATGTGCACTTAAAAAGTGGCAAATTTTGCCTTTTTATAATTACAGTGTAATTCTGTAGGTACGTTAAAAAATGCTGGAACTAGTTTTCCTTGGAATCCAGAAGTTCTAATTATGGTTTCTCCAAAGTGGTCTCAGTTTCCCTCTGCTGATGGACTCTCCATTTTATATTGAGTTGGGTTCTTTGCTAAGCGTATTTCCCTTTGCCACTTAAATCTCAACCTGCCGTAAACCTAAGACCTCAGCTATGGGATAAATGCATCCCTGTGCTGTAGGTTTTATGATTGCCATTTTGCAGACCAGTAAGCTGATTCAAAGGAGCTATGTGATGAATCCGTGGACAACCAAAAGGTGTGACTGAAGTAGAAACACCTCCCTGTCCACAAAGGCACCCTTTTAGACATGTGTAAACAACACTCATTTTAAATACTAGATCAAGCCATATTGTGCTAGATATAAAGTTCATCCAATACACAGACTCTTACACAGTTACACTACATAATATTTTCTGCAGTAGTGCCAATTTATTTGGTTGTTACTCCAAACATAACAGTTCTGTACACTGTAGCATGCAGTATCAATATGTGCAGTATCAATATGTAACAATCTAAAACATAAGAAGTTTCAACTATACTTTGGTACTCTGATTATGCAACAGATAATTGCTTCATACAAAATTTATAGAATTTTAATGCAATGAAAGAACTGCAAACCTATGGTGAAAAAACAGGCACATACACAAAATAAATGATATCTATTTTCTTAATATCTGGTTTTCACTCTAAAGTTATTGCCAAGAACAGACACACACCACACATTTTAAATCCTACAGTTAACGTTCTTAGAAGTATTATTAGTTGCTTTCTTTGGCAATGCAACAAAATATACCTCCAACATTCAGGTAACTGGATATGGTATTACTCGAAGCAATTTGCTGAACACAGGCTTTTGTGCTCAAAATATGTTACAGAACTCCAGTGTATCACTAATAAATACTGTAGCTGAAAATCATCAGAGAAAGAAAGGGAGAGGCTACACACGTGAGAGTAAGTAAAAGAGAAAGTCTGGTTTTATTTTTAAATTCTTCATGTGCAGAAAAATCTTCAGGTTCAAGAACTTCAATCTAAAAAATTTTGTTTTAATTACAAAAAAACCTGTTACTTGGCTAAAGATTCTTATAAACGCTCCTCTGTGAATGCCTTCAGGAAAGACTATGAATATCATTCCCTTGTGAATAGTTTCACTCACACACAAAGTAAGGCAGGAAGTAATAACAAGAAGGAAGGAAAATTGAGCAAGACCACTTTACTGCTTGTGACAAGAATGTAGTGTAACAGGATTGCAAAACTAAGGGGATCTTGAGAATTGAGTTATTTGAATGGGTTCCCATAAAATTCCCTGTCAAAAAGGACACTTGTGCAGGTGGAGCCTGCGTGTTCTCTTCCTCTGTGGAATTCAGTCTTTGCCAGGTCCCCACCAGGTCTTCTCTCACTGATTTCACCTACTGTGGCTGAAGATGTTCAGTTCCCTCACTGCAGGCTGGAGAAGTACTCTGCTGCAGTAGCACAGCGGTCTGGATTTTCTCACACTCTCTTCGGACAAATGCAGCATTTTCTTTAAATGTGCACTATTTTCTGAACTAATTATTCACACAAATTACCTTTTGACAAAGGAGTCAAAATGATCTGTTCTCTACCCTTCAAAGAACAAATAAGAACAATACAAAGTTGTATAGGTACAAGAACACCCCAATACTGCAACTGCCATTTCCTGTTAAGGGTAAGAAAAAAGTTATTAGGAGCACACAAATGGGGTTGCAGAAGATGCGGACACTAACAGAGGAGTTCCTTCTGTGACAACTAAAATGTTGGCAGCAATATTGCCAGAAAAATCTATTAGTGCAGCAATGTTCAAAGAATAAATATCAGACAAACAAAAGGATTCAGGGACAGTGTTTGCAACTGAAGGACTGTACTGCTGATTACTAATCTACCTATAATAGCTTTGCTATCAACAGATTCAGGTTTCTCCTACTGAGCCTACATCCTTTCAACACAGCGATCTTTATCCACAGCAAGGACTAAACTTCTTGAGGGCTACAGCCCCATTGCTGAACCACCAAACACTAAATGAAAGCTGTAGATCAGAGCTGCTGTAGGAGTACCACAACCAAAAGCTAATTGTCATCAATACCTTATCAATCCAAAGCTTACCATGAAGTCTAGCTTTTACCTAGCTCTACTGATTATTTTCAATTTACTTGCAAGATAGGAAAAAAAAAGGCACAAACAGAAAAATTACAGAAAAGTTTATTGAGCACTTTGGAAAGAAGAGTTAGAATCTAAATTGATAAAGTGGAAGTCTAAAATCAACAACCTGAAATTCAACAGAGGTGACATCAATATAGGTAAGGAGAGAACTACTAAATAGAAAATAGCTATAAGGTAACACAGGAGAGAAGAACCCAAGTAGCAGCTCATCACTAAATCACTTTAGCAGTAAGTATTTTGTATTTCACCACCAAAGGGCCTTAAATAGCTACAGTTACCTCAGCCACTCAGTCCTCCTCCATCATTAAGTTTCAGAACTTTATAGTGATTTATTACCTTTAACAACTAGGGGAGGGAGTGCAGAGGAATGTTATTCTTAATTGAATTGATAAAACCTACAGATAATCAACTGAACTCATTTTATGTCTGAAGTAATGAAATAAACTGAAGACCAGCCCACAATACTGGCAACTTGGAAGGGACTCGCAACTTTTAGGCCAGCTTTACATTCTGTTCACTACAAAGAAGGTGGAGAGGCAAATGGATGTGGGGAAAAAAGAAATATATAAAAAATACAAAGAATTAACTCTTGCACTGAAGAGCATGCCAAAACCAAGTATTTAGAACTTGAGGCAAATCACAGAGATGAAGAGCCATATGGAATGCAAGAGGAAACAAGGAATAATTATTCAAGAAAGTAGTATTACAGGGTCCTAACTGTGTTTGAAAAAGCTCCACACCAGGATTCAGTGCTGATGCGCATGAACTGTGCTTTACAACTCATCTTTTTTTTTTTTTCTGAGCT
Organism: Chroicocephalus ridibundus; assembly: GCF_963924245.1. Taxonomy (NCBI): domain Eukaryota; kingdom Metazoa; phylum Chordata; class Aves; order Charadriiformes; family Laridae; genus Chroicocephalus; species Chroicocephalus ridibundus. The sequence goes on from NC_086287.1 coordinate 79,606,038, forward strand.
TTAGATTTGCCATACATGAGAACTATGCACCTGAGAATTCCCATAAAAACATACCACCTATTAAGCATTCACTTCAGATAGCATGCATATTTTAATATGACCAATTAGGGAAGCATCTAACTGCTGCCATTTACAGGATTTTCTCTGCTTCTGAAGTTCAGATATAGATCTAGGTTAGTGAAGTTTCAAAATATTCATCATTTGTGCTATTTATTTACATTTTTTAAAACCTAGCTCATGCAATTAAGATGCTGATAGCATTATTACTAACAAAAAGTAAGCTCCTCCATTACTGTTAGCATATTACAGATCTCAGAGGTGCTTTTAAATAAAACAAAGATGCTTTTGCTTAACAGTTGGCCATGAAAGATGCTTTTCCCAGGCAATTCTGGGACTCCAGAGACAATCTATGTTAAAAAGTGTAATGTTCAGTCAAGATTCAAGTAGACATTTTCTGTGTGTATATCCAGAAGACAGACAGTAATATTGCCTCATTGATGGAAAACAGTCTTACAGCTAAATAAAACAGCACAAAACATACCAAAATTAAACATCGATTCTTACTTCTGGACATCAGGTCTCAAAACCATTCTCATTGATAAACTTGATCTATGCTAAAATAACAGAGGTAAGATCTCAAATACTCTGTAAGACACCCGTGATTTCCAAAGAGAAGAATCAGAAGCTCAGTTTAAGGTATCAATATGCTTAGTTTAGGTAACCCTTCAGGAAAGAAAAAAAGATGAAGATTGTCAAAAGTTGTTTTTGCTGAAAACAGATCCTGATGAACAACTTTTTGTAATACTAATTGATTATATTTTCCAGAAAAACACTTTGATACAGAAGTTCAATTGCAAGATGCATGCCTTCAACACACATATTCTTTAAGCGTTCTCGCAAAAACAAAAAACAAACAAAAAAAATCTATCATTAATTCAAGAATTATTTCTGCATTCCATACAGCTTTCTAGTCCTAAACTGTCTATGCAGTTGTTAGCTATTAATAACAGAAAGTTTAAAAGGATACATGGCTAATACCATTCATATATTACATTCTAACAATCTATATTAAGAAGCATGGAGCACTGTTTGATTTTTTTAACTTATATTCTCCTATCCCCTTCTTCATACAGTATTTGATAACTTTCTTCTAACCAAATTCATATTACTAAAGGAAGCAAATCTAAATAGATAGATATAAATATTGGTGAGATTTTTGAAGATTTCAGTTTCTTAACCAAAACCATCATCATAAAGGTGCATTTCTCTCACACAGAAATTTCATCTCAATATTTCATCTAGTATTTACATTTGAGAATAATAAAAAGTTTTAAAGAATTGAAAATCAGTATGGAAACATCAATATCTGTGATTTTATGATTTACAAAGAGCCCAGTTAATCAATATGCATGAATTGACAGGTGCAGGCAACTATTTAACAAGCTGCATTTACAAAGGAAAAACCTGCAAGTAGGAAATAAAAGGGGAAATTTACTATCATCATATATTATTGTTGTGAAAAGTACCCATTCAGTGACAGTTAAGTATTTTCAAATTTGTCGGTTTGGTTGAAAATCATCCCAAAAGTAACTTTTGAAAAGGGAGCGTGTAAATTCACTTTTTAAAGTGTTAATTGAAAACAAAGTGTTTATTGTTATTTTTAGCGCAGTTAGAGATGCTGAAAGTGAAACATTTCTTTATGAGGGCTCAGCAAGTGTTTACTTCATTATGAATTTTCCTCCTAATTTTGACATAATCTCTAGCCTTAACTCTGAACATTCCCCCCCCACCTCCTTCCTTCTTCTTTAGCCTGTAACTTAAATTATTGTATATCAAAATATATTAGAATCTAGGTTGAGAAGAAAACGAAAACAAACCATATAAAGGAATATGGTGGTGTTTTTTTGAAATCTATGGCTTAGAAAACTTTGCAGACCACCCACAAACATGTTGCTTATAAAACAAAAATGACAGCTACAACTTATTTATAAAGTTATTCCAAATCACCACATCTGGATACATACACACATAAAAAAAAAAAAAACAGCTATGGCCCACGGCCAATGAGTTGATATTCTGAAATCTTTGAAACCCCTTATCAGTCAGGGGGCTCCACCCCATACTTTCAGTGGTCCTGCTTTAATTGCTGCAACTGGAAATGGTATTGTTTTCCAGTACATAGGATTAGAAAATAAACTCTATTGCTGATTCTGAAAAACTGTCAAAGATTTATATAAAGAACCACTCAAAGCAAATAGTAAATTAGTCTGTGATTTATGCTTAACATAGTAAAATGATCAAAGTCAGATACACATTCTGAAATGTGCAGGGAACCAGAAAATGTACCAGACCCTGCTAATATATGGAATTATCAAAGACCTCCCAAATGACTTAAGTTAATTCAAGCCCCTTGTTCACAATTAGACTGTTATCAGGAAATCTGCCATTTGGTTCCTTACTATCACATCTATGCAGAGAAAGTAGCACACACTGGAAAAGAGTTAGATTACTAAACCCTTACATCTTTTCTCTCCCATAAAAAAAAATCTGTTTAAAGAAATGTATTTTCTTTCATGTGAACTTGATGCTGTCTAATTTAATTCTTGATGTTTCTTCCATTGTACAGCAAGGTGTCCTTTGAGGAAGGAAAAACAGCTTGTGTTTTGATAACAAACAACACAAAAAATAGTTGCATCTCTGCTTTCAAAGAGACAAGCTGTTTTTATTTCCTCTGAAGAAGCTCATTACAATATGATGGACAAAATGTCAGAAATAATTAAGTGCAAAAGGTAATTTTTTTTTTTTTGAGAGAGAGATCAACTATTAGAAATACTGCTGCTTTTCTGCAGGCCTCTCCTCCCCTCACCCCCAAATTCTTGGTCAATTGACATGAATTTATTACAAAATAAATTAAAACCAACAGAAAACTAAGGAGAGAAAGTAACACACCATATGAAAATACCATTAACACATTCTCTTCGTGAAAAGAAAGTTAAAAGAGCTTGTTGTTAGAATAGAGACTGTTGCAAGACAGTGTTCACGTGCATACACACACAAAAAAATCAAACTGTTTGCACTTCACAGAAGGAGCAGAGCTCTCTGTGAAGCTCAAAAGCCTTTGGACTTTTCTCATTTCATATTGAGGAGGTCGTGCTCACCCCCACCCCAGGGTCACTGTTGTAAACATCAGCCCATCAAGATAAGAAAGTTAAGGCAGATGATATTAATTACCTGTCCTTTCAAGTCATCCCTGTCTCACATCTGGTTTCCTCTTTGTAACATTCATCTAGGCCAATAAAAGCAGGCGAGTGGGGGGAGAACAAAAACCCACTTCAGCAGCTTTCTTCTTTCCCAGGCTGCTAATGGCACACGAGTGCTTCATTTGCTGCGTACACACACTCTCTCACACATGGACACACACGTGCACGCATGTGGTACGTTAAGTAATCTTTAGCACAAAACAATTCGTTGCTATCCTGCAAACCAAAGCCTATCTGAAAGTCTATCTGAAAACAGCTCTAGCCATACCATCATACTGGCAGAAATTCACTTGATATCTTTTACTACTTTTCACAGAAATTGTTGGTAGCAATTGGACTTTCCAGGTGTATTGTAGATGTGTTTCCCAAAGCCTGGCACTGAGGGTCTTAAATAGACCAAATACTGGTGCTTTAGTAATTCAGCAGTCTTAATAGACCGCAGTGTTTGGACATCTTCCCTTGCTTGTTTTTTATTTCAAAATGTAATCTGTCACTTGGGCCACACAGATGGTCACTTTTCAACCAGCATCTGTCACTTTTGGACCAGAAGAAAGAACGGCCATTCTTTTTTCCTCAGATCACAACATGTAATAAAGGCTAAACAGTATAAGCTTATTTTAATCTTTTTTTCCAAGTGATATTGTAGTCATTTTTGCTGCTGACTAAACTAAGCCTTTATCACGTTAGTTTTGAACAGGAATGTTGCCTGTTTGAAATTTTCTTACTGTTGCTTCTTATAAACGTCACAGAGAATTAAGAATCCTAAGGTAATCCACAAGATAACTTCTACTTTAAATTACTTTTTCCAAACAAAACAACAAACAAACAAACAAACAAAAAATCACACCTAAACCAGACTCTGGTGCAGAATCAAGTATGGCTGGAAAAGCTACAAGTAGGAAGAAGCAGGAACAACAACAAGAAATGTTAATGCACCTCTGCTGGAGCTTATTAAAAAGCTGAGCATTACTTTTTGTTTAATCTAAAATATTTAAAACTTATTAAAATTATAGTTTAAATTTCTAGATCAACGCCAGATTTTACTGTTACGGAATTAAACCAGTTTGCATTTTTAATCTAAAATTAAGTGTTCATATCAAATAATGAGGTGATCTCTTTATATGAGATCATGTGCCCATGAACTGTAAATTTCATACTGTTTTCAATGTCTCACTGTTGAGAGATTTCTGAAATAATATGACAGATAACTCTATACTGCTTATGCCTGTCATGGAACTCTGAAAGGTCTTGTTCCAGGATAAGTAGAAGTTAAGTCAACTTTGTGCATCCATGTATATTCTGGATGTCTGTGACTTTAAACATGCATGGAAGCCAAAGTCAATGGCTTCGGCTCACAGAACCACAAGTAAAAAAAAAAAAAAAAAAAAAAGCATCGATCGATTTTATTTCTTTGAAGCTTTGCTTATTTCAAGCTTTCATTGACACCTCCATTGCCAGCAAGTTTACACTGCACATTCAGTTTTAATACAAGAAGGCAATCTGTCTTTATCCATAAACTGTTATTGTCGTCATGTTTGCTCAGTGACCATCCCTCACTACCTGGCCATGAAACCCATCAGTCTCTGTCGGATCAGTACAGCCCTGGAGCTTAACACCAGGTCTTCGATGGCATGTCAACAGATCCATTGCTTCCAGGAACAGAAGGGAATAGGAGAATTCCAGACCTGACTCTGAGTTATTTATTTGCCCTGATGTCCTGTAAGAAAAGTTTGTCTCTGGAGAAATAGTACCAAAAGCACTGCCCAGCTTTTCCCACAGTATCTTTGAGAGGATAAGGTTCTATTTGCTCCAGTATCATTCAGTATAACCTGTGGGATTTAGCCTCTGTCTTAAAGTGCAGATGAATTTTCACAAAGCAGAAATCCTTATCAGTATTCTCTATCTAGAAATTTATTTTCTACATTTTTCTGCCTCTTTTCTCTCCATTTAGCATCACTAAGATTTGTGCAGAGTTTTAATCCCTATATACTCCCAAAATTATAAGACCCCTCTATAGCATGGAAATCAGAAACTAGATTGGTTTAATATTTCATTTATCTGAGCCCGAGAGAAATTTAGACTCCACATCCTATTTCCTTTACACCCTTCCTGTTCCATCAATAGGGATATCAACTCTTGCCAGCCACGCTGCAATTGCTATGAAGCTGATCCTCCTTACTAGTAAGTACACTGACACCATCCTGCCTCTTTATTAGGAAGTTCAGGCAAAAACCTGGTCATTTACTACACAGCTAAACTCTCACTAATGCAGACAGTCTACATTAGTTTCAGTTCATAATTTGGAATGAAATCGCTACATGTAATTTCCAATCCTTAACCTATCCTGTCTATACAGTTCTATTTGCTTTCAAAGTCTCAAACTGTTATTCTACACAACTTGTTTCCTGTTATTTTTGCAACCACAAAACTATTTTCATGTATGTTATACAATCAAATCTAAGGGTCCATTAGCTATATCACACGTACCTGTAAATCTAATGCTAAAGAGTTGCATGTCTGTACTAAAGGAACAATATATACACAAGCTTTTATTTACTAAATGAAAGGATTTGCAATTCCTCTGAACTCTCCTTTCATTTTGCTGCCAAATAAATATTATGGTGAGATCTGTTTATTGATTAATTATAGTCGTTATCTACAAAGAACACTATATGATAGTAATTCAAAGTCAGATACACAGATATGCAAACAATGTTAATTTCAGCATTGTTTCAGTTCAGTCATTTTGTGCAGATCCATCTTGATGCTGTGTTTAATTACGTGCTCACATTTATGCTTCTTCCACAAGAACACTGCCTCCTTTAGTGGACATCATTATTTTATTAAAACCTGGTTTATACTGTGGCTATATGTGTGACAACAAGCGTATTTCCTGTGTAATTCCTGAACTGCTATGTTTCTTTCTAGTATTCACTACAGAATGATTTTAAAAACCCCACTTAATTAATCTTCACAGAACATTACATGTTATTATTGGGGAAATAGTGCTGTCAGTCGTACCCGCACCAGCTAATTAATTCCAGCAATAAAAAGAATCTTTTCATTCCTATTAGTGCAACGCACTCCTACAGAACAGTGTAGTGTATGAGGTTATATGGAACCAAAATTTCAGCAATGAACATCAGCCACCCCTTAGCAGTACTTACATCTAACAGCGCAATGCTATTAACTACAGAGCAGCTAGAGCAGATTTAACATGCCGTCTCATCCCAATAGGTTGTGGCGCCTGAACTGTCCCATTTAGAGCGAGCGCAGGTATCTCTACACACATGGCAATCAGTACAGCAGACATGGCCTTTGATCCACCTCTGATGCAGCCTTTAGCAAGACAGTGCTGCTGTTCTTCTCCTGTCAGTAAACCTGGGACAATAATATTTATCTCCCTCTAGCACTTAAGAATGTGATGCAGAAGTTAACCAGTTTGCAAAATATTTTGAACACGGAAGTATGTAAAAAAACAGACCTAGGCTATTTTGTGAAAAAGCAACTGCAGTTACATTTGTGTGTCCCTGATCTAGGCTAGTTAAGGGACTGAAATATTCAGGACACAGATCATGAAAGTTCCAAAGATTCTTATTTAACACTGCGATAACTTAACTGTGAGCCACAACCAAACCAAGCAGCAGTGTGACTGCAGTGTATGGTTGTTCTTATCTCTCAGGACATAATGTGATAATTAAGCTAAACAGATCCTTAGGAAGTAACACCATAAAATACTAACTAGTCAGGCAATTCTTAGCTTATGCCTGAACTCAAAGACTCAGTACACAGCAAAAGCTGGATGGGAACATTCAGTCATACAGCTCATGTGGTAATAAAGCATTACAGTAATAGCAATTACTGTAATGAAGTCCAGAGGTCCCTTCTAACCCCTATCATTCTGTGATTCTGTGTATGTCATCCCTAAACAATACACCTAGTATTGCACTACCATACACATATATGTTGTCTACTGGTGCTTAACCAGATAAGAGCGTGCAACAGTTACCTTTCTCTTTTCTGACAGTATGCAAAAATTATGACTTAGAATTCAATTCTCTAATCATAAAAAGAGAGTCTCGTAATCCTTACAGCCAAATTCATTATATGTCAGTCAAAGCTCCTTCAAAATTGCATCCTTGCTAGTCACATCTCCTTTAAGAATTTTAAAGGCCTGACTACACAGTATGCCTACTGTAAGTAAGCCCAGGGAAGTGCTACCCAAGTTCACCTCCTCTGGATGTGCCAGTTTCCTACACACTGGTGTGCAAGAAAAACCAATTACTGAAACACTTTCTCCAGTGATAAGTGCATGAGACATCCTGTTAAAAGTATTTAAAAGAGAATTTAAATTTACCCACTGACCCAGTAAATGAGATTAACAATTTTGGATTACAATTATCAGGCCTTAAATCAATTAAATATTTTCAGCATATTAACGACTACAGTGAAATTGTACAGGGATGACCAGTAGGTGTGCCACTACCATGGCAATGAACATCGATTTATCTATTCGTTTTGTCTCTCTCCATCAGCATATATATCCATTTTAACAGTCTATGTACATAGGCAGATGAAACTTCCGTTTTTAGTTTGACTCAATCCTGGTTTTGAATTTCCTGATTTAACTTCAGCATATTTATTAAGTACTTTGAAGATTATTCTGAGGAATTATTAGGCTAAACTCAAAATAAACAATTTTAGGTTTTGACAAATTTTTAAAAAAGCATCATTGGAATTCAGTTGATATCAAGTCCTACTTTCATGAAAGAGTAAGAAGGCACGAAAGTTAAAGCAATGGATTAACATTTAAGGAATGTTTCTCTCCAGGACATTGCTCACACACACTGGACACCTTGTGTTTATAATGATAGATGCAGGTTAGCCCTTTATCTACAGCAAATCACCCAGTGAAAGATGGCACTGCATCTGCAGTATGCCTTTAAATGTCTAGCTAGCAAATGTCAGAACTATTTGATCTGGTTTTATAAAATGAACTTTCAAGACTTTGAAAGATAGTTTACACTTTGAAAAAGATTAAAAACTTCTGTGTTGATCTCAAATAATAGAAAGAGAACATTCACATGCTTGAGGGAAAAGGAGGTGCACTGCAATATGAACATATAAAACCAAGCAAGCAGTCTAATGTTTTCTGGGTATGTTTTTCAGCACAAATTTAAGACAGACGTGGGCAACTTAAATCCTGCTTAACGTCTCTTGCTTAGCAACACAAGATGTTTGATAAAGCATGGGATATTTAACACTAAGAGACATACACCCGGACTGACACAGAAATGAACAATGAATAAAAAACACTGTCTGCATTTTCTCTTAGAAAGAGATATCATTATCAAATTGCTTAAGTCAACAAAGTTCCTAAGCACCAATGTAGGTTCGGCTTCCAGTGTGGCTTCAGAACTTACATGCATAAACCTTTTCTGAAAACATTTATCTCATATTTTTTCACCAAATAATCCAGTTCTGTCTTAGTCCACTGCACCAAAATCCTTGCTGAAAGACGATTCTTGGATGAATTGTACCACAGTAGCTACCAGTACACATCCATTGATACTGGGCTGTACTGTCCTTGAGAGCAGTAGTAATAAGATGCCAGCAGTAGGAACTAGGACTAGTAACAAGCTTGGGTGTGTAAGCAATTAATGAAAGAAGTAATCTAGAAATTTTTATTTATCTTTCAGATGAGTAGTTTCCACCTAGCTAAGCTGCCAAACTATGTGCAACTTTCAACCTTACCAAATAATTTTATCCCCGCTGTAAGGAGCAGTACAAGTCCTGGCTTTCCGGTCCACTACCACCAGCAACTTATCTTAAGAAACAACTTCAAGCTTAATAACAAAAGGTGAAAATACAGGAGGGAGGCGCTGCAGCCACTCTTCTATGTTAAGGCTCAATTTTAGTTGCTCTGAATATTCTATAATATTAATAAACTGAGCCAGAAAGACAATGTTGTTGCCTTTCAAGTCCGTTACTGGTGGTACCCATAGCAGCCCTGAACAAGACTGCTCAGCACAGTATCAGTGCTGGTTTTGAACTTTTTTACTTCAGCATTGTTTTTTAGCTCAGTGATGTGAGAAAACAGAGTTTGGCCTGTAGATATCATATACAGATTGACCGCATACCAAACAGCAGGGGACAAACGACATAGCCTCTTTTAATTTTACTGACATCAGAAAAACAATGCCAATTTCCATAAACAAATTATCTGGGCCTACAATTACATGGTAAGTCACACAGCTAAGGTCTTTAAACCTGTACATCCAAAGCCAACACAATTAAGGCATGACCTCTCCAGTGGCTTCCAGTGTATTTGAAAATACCATGCAAAGAGTCTTGGGTCAATTCAGCACAGAGAGTTACACTATGTCTGCATTACCAAGACACTGTGACATGCAGAGGATTAATAAAAAAAAAAAAAATCATGTAGCATATTGCTTGATTAAATGAAAAAAAAAATCTCTCCACAACATACAATAGCCAAGAAGGAAATAAACAGATAATGACTTGAAAAAAAAGGTATAGTTTGAATTAGCTGAGATGTTCAAAATGAGCAGCCAAGGCCTGACACCTACCTGATGTCACTTAACAGCTTTCACACCTATGCTATTTAAGCATGGAAAGACCGATTACTTCTCTAAATAAACTTAGATAAATATGTGCAGATATTTTCAAAGTAGCTCTTGAAAGGACACCAGACTAATGTCAGTACATTCATTGAGAAAAGGTGTAGGTATCAGTTAGTTACAAGCCATTATGATCCCAACAAGACTAATGAGCTATGTGAATTTATTCCATACTTGACACAACATTTATTAATATATAGATTAAAAAGTAATAACAGATTTAGTCAACAAATACATTCCCCACTGAGAAGCATACACAGATAGCTGGAGACTATACACTTCCTGTTACCTGCCTCCAAAGTAAAGATATGCTGTAACAGCTTGGAAATTCCTAGAAAGCTTCTCAATCACAGAAAACACAAAGATTCCTGGAAAGCACTTAAAATATTCTACAAGTTCATGAAAAACCTCCACCTACCTCACAGTAGAAAGCACTGACTTCCAGGAATTCCTAGAAAGCATGGAAAAATGCCTAGAAAGACTCTCAAGCCAGCAATTCCCAGAAACCCCTCAGATTTCTAGAAATAACTCAGAAATTCCAAGATTGCTTCTATATCTAGAAATTTCTAGGACGCACTGGAAAATTCCTATGAGCTAAGAATTCCTACCCCCTGTCACAGGACACATCAAAAAAGCTGGGAATATTCTTGCGAGTCTCCACATGGTAGAAGAGTCCATGTCACAGACATTGCACGAGAAACCTTGAGAGCCAGCACCCACCCCTTAGAATAAGACAACCAAGAGGGATTTCTGGTTAGGTTAATACTTGTGAAGCTTGACGAGCTTTCATGAATAGCCACAGTTGGGGAGCACAAATTAACTGGGAAATGCCGTTTCTAATTCTTTTTTTCTGTGCAAATCAAATTCTGGAAGAATTTGTCTGGTTGAGAGTATATTTTAAAAGATGCTTTTGTAGCTAGTGTTTATATTGTCTTTTCAATGAAGCGCTGCAATTCTACAATCACAAGAAAATATACTTTCAAAGAAACACAAATGAATTAAAAACGCAGCACGAACTAAAACAAAAGCTAATAGAAATTCTGTGTGTGTGCACACGCATGTGTGTGTCTGTGTGTGTTGAAGCACTAAAATTGAATTTACTAGGTAAAAAACAACAAATAGACTGTCATAACTGCATCCAGAAATTTCTATAATGTTTTAATCATATGTAGCACACACAGAGAAGAAAGGCACCATTTTCATCCTTTAAAAGGCTTATTTTTTTAATTCTATTTGGAGAAACATGTATTCTACGGATGTTGTTAAAATAACATTGTGGCTAGATCACCAGCATAAAACAGAAAAACCAGAGTCCAGTTCCAAGCTTTATCCCATACTTTTTTTATGATAATGAGGAAAGCACTTAATGCCTATATTTCCGTTTTCTTTTCAGAAGGATGTACTGTATTGCTCTGACAGTATATCACTGTTCAGTTCATTCTTGAGTCCTGTCTCTTTTTTTCCACCCAGCTTTGTGGGCTGAACCAAGCCTAATGGGTAGTAACAAAGTCCAAGGACTCTTACAACTACAGTCAGCTATTGTTAACTTTAAGGTGCACTGATACTGTAATGTCAGTCATACAAGAACCCAGACACAGAAAACACATGATGCGGAAAAAACCCCAATGTCTGAACTAAACTGAAAAAACAGGTAGGTCTCATTCCAATTGCAAAAATGCCATTTACCATTCCTAAACATTCTTTGTTAGAAGGGCCATTGAATAAAAAAGGAAAAGGAGCTGTTAGAGAATGTTATATGGTGCAAATGAGAGCACTGATAAGAGGGGACAGGAATGATAATGACTGCTAATAATTAATATTTAGCATTTCTAAAGCCTTTTCATCTGTAGACCTAAAAAGCCCTTGTTAAAAGCATGCAACTGTTACTCTCTCCATTTAATAGATGAAGGAAGCAAAGAGTCTCTCCTATTTATTTGTATTAAAAAAGTGTGCACTGATAGTGCCTAGGGACCTGGCAAGTACAAGTCCTGTTCTTCCACGTTCTGTGCTGACATCTTGTAATAAAGTAGCTGCTGCCTCAAACAGTTTACAACCAAAATAGGCAGGACAATGAAAGCATGGGGAAAGAGGTTTAACATAAATATGGCATTGAGCACACAGCCCTTTTAGGGGGTTGGCCCCCCCCCTTTTTTTTTTTTGGGGGGGGGGGGGTTGAGGAAGAGGGCAGGTGGATTGAAGGAGGGGCTAAACGAAACACAAGCAAAAAAAGGATGCTGAAGGAAGTGAATGCTAGACTAGATGAAGTTTAAAAGCATTCTCAGGGAAAATATGGAATGTTGGCAAGATTAGCAGAGTGAGAAAAAGCCAGTAAATAGCAAGTCAGCGGAAGTTCACCAAAATGGGCAATGCTTTGCTGTTATTACATAAACTGAAGCACCCATATTTGATGTCTCCTATTAGCCGAACTGATGCAACTCTTCTGCTGACTCCTCTCTGCAGATACGTTCCCCAAAGCAGCATGATAATAAATACCCGAGCCACTCTAAAAGAGGACTGAGCCAGCAATGACGATGGCTACCTCCACTCAGCGTACCAGCGTAAAATTTGCTAAACTGTGCATTCAACTAGGGTAACTAATTTGCCAGAGCAATTAGGAAGTGAATTGGACTAGACATAGAGAAATATTTCCGTTTCTTTGTATATGCATTTATGTGCATGACTGCCCCCAAGTATAGGCGTCCTTTGATTCTCCAAACTAGCGGATGTTGCACTAACCTGAAAGCATAAGAGGGCCTACTCAACTGGAAGAGGACAGTTTGATTAGACAAAGCCTATGTCTGAAGAGCTGTGGCAACAGACAAATACCAGGAGGGAAAATGCACAAAATATCCAGGACATAAAGGAAAATCCTAAAAGTTAATATTCCCATCACAGCAGTTTTTAAGACATCCCATACCACTAGGCACTTTACGGGTACACGTTGTGAAACAGCCCTGCGTCACAGAGTTTGTCATCTAAACAGATATGAAAGAGGCAAGAAAGAAAAATAGATGTACAGAGCATGCCAGCAACTTGCTCAAGTCACCTAACTGATAGCCAAGAGATAGAAATAAAACTTTTAAAGTTTTATTTATGGTATAATAGTCAGACAACTAGAGACAATTACACTAGAAGAGTTTAAGAAGCTATTACTTGCTACTGAGACAAAAGGTTTAGGCCATGTGAGCAATCCCGAGGCATTTCTGTCCAGACTAAGTCGATTTAAATTACAAGTGCAAGTAAGAAAGTGAAACTACAACTTAAAGTGAGATGAAGTCAAAACACCACTAGAAATTTGAACTGACACTGATGGTCAAATACTACACGTGGGAGACAACACAAACTGTTTGCAGAACTACAGAAAATGTCAGTGTTTTCAGATAGTGACACTGGTCTGCTAAAACAGAGGTGCAACATACAGAACTGTATCATCTACATAAAACTCTTTGATGTAAATCCGAAATGGCATCATAAATTATTGTATTCATTTCATGAAGGCATGCCTCTTTTTCTTCCTCTTTTGTACAACAGACACAAAAAACCCCACAATATTCCTTCCAATAAGGTTGAAAGTAAAACTGCATAGTTTGAAAATGACAGACCTTCTTTACAGAACTAATAGAGAATAGGATGGTTTTCTGGAAAAGTCTTTGAGGCAATTAGACTGAATAGTCATCTAACAGTGACCTACCAATGGAAACATATAGACAATGAGATTCTCATACTAACGGAGCGGAAATAAGTATATTTTGTTACCTTCGTGTTCAACATTCTTGGAATCTATTGAAATATCATGTCTGACATTAGCACCTACAGCACAGATAGTTCAGAGAAGAGAGCCATTAATAAAATGGTGACTCATGGGGAAATAATTGTGGAACTCAAACTACCTGGGCTAACTCAGAAGATACCAGCTCGTTGCATTCTGTGATGACCTAATGGGAAACAAATGTTTGATAGTAGGTACTTCAGCACAGCAGACAAAAACATTGCAAAAAGAAAGGCTGGGAAGTTAAAGCCAGGTAAGTTCAAATCAGAATTCTGTTACAGGGAGGGCAATGACTTGCTGAAGCTACTACTAAGTCTAAATAGGTCTGCTATCCAAGGTATAAGACATAATCTCCAAACCTGTATATGTAGAAGTGAAGATATGGGTTTATCTAAAGGATAAGCTTCAGCTCAGAGAAGAATCCATTCAGTAAGATTCTCTGGTTTATGAGTGCACATTACATTGGGAAGAGAAAAATGTTCAAGCTTTTCAAGCTTCCGTAACTGTACAAAATCTTCTGCATTTTGATGGTGAAACAGAAAAATAAATCATGCCTGTGCTCTAATGTGGGCCCTTGCAGAGATCATTTATATTCCTACCATTCAAACATATTTAACATAGTTTTTGCATTTCTCTACTTATGAGGCCAAATTTTCAAAGCAGTGAGTGGGAGGTACATGTACAAATCCTGTTACTTGTTAACAGTGTTTCTGCACATACCTTCCATGATCCCCTTTGGAAATTTAGCCTATAATCTCCACTTGTGTAATGCGTCTGCTGTAGGTGTAGACACGACTGACGTAAAACATTACTTCCTATCTCTTCAATTATGCCAAGTAGTTTTTCATTTTCTTTTCCTTTTTTTTTTTTAACTGAGAGTATCATATTCAGATCTGTATAGTAGTTCTGCTTGTCAAGATACAAGACCCTCTACATTCCATGCTCTGATTTCCAAGGCTGTGTACGCAGAAGGGGGCTGGAGATAGAGCAAAGAATAATTTTTCAATTCGTTTACTCATACCAAAGTTACTGTACAATGATGTCTGCTACCAACCAAAAAAAGCAATTTCATATCATGTTTCATTACTCTGAAAATACATAGCTTTTCAATCAAAAGGAGGCACTGGGAATTAAAAATGGGAGCAGCTTCCTTCTCTTTCTGCATAATGCACATATAAAGAGATGGACAAAAATAGATTGAAAACTTGGGGAAACAAAAATAGCAAGCCTAGCAAAGCCACATAACTGGATTAATTCAATCACTATGACATTACAGGAATAGGCTCTCTGTTTTCAATGAAATGCAATGAGAAGTTGCAGCAGGAGTCATTCCTCATGTTCTAATGCTTAGCAGAAGTAGAAGCTTAACAGCTATTGTGATTTCATTTCAGGTTTTTATGTTGAGAATCCAGCAAAAAGTAAAGTTTCAGTTGTTGGGTCCCTTTCCCTTTGCCCTCTTCTCTTCCCCTCTTCTGGCAAATGCATTTTTAGCAGACATAGCTAGAGTCAGCTGCCTCAAGAGACACCCTTGAAAAAGTCATAGATCATCCTACCAGTATATAAATGTTCCAAAATACAAATAGAATGTAATGATGTATTATTTAATAATAGTTGTCACATCTTTGCTTAGACAAACAGCTGTGCAAACTGAATATTCAAAACACGTCAAAGCTAGAGCTGGCTGAAAAATTCGTAGTAAAATATGTTTATTCCATTGGAAAGTGATGGTATTCCAAAACTCTACTGTTGTGGAAATATCTTTATTTTAACAAAATTTTTATCAAGGGGCATTTCTCATTTCTACAATGGAATTTCTGACAAAAATCTGTATCCCATGATTCTTTATGCTAGGTCATCCCAAGATTTTTTGCAGTCAGCTACATCTTTTAGGGGAGAATTGGTCTCCTTCATTTGCGGAAGAAGGTCTGTCAACACTCAAAAGGTATTTATGGCCAGATTACAGTCCAGTTCTCATAGAATTCAAATTTCAATCCATAGCCTAGACTGTTCAAGACAGTACAAAATCACAGCTCAAGCAACTACATGCTTTAGAGCTCTGTGCATGACGTGGAATATCAGAAAAAATGTTTATAAGAGCAAAGGCTAAAAATACAATATAGCTACGGCCTTAGATTTGAAAGCTTATAAGAGCAGAGATTTACCAGTCAACCAAATAATCCAAGCTATAACCATAAACAGACAATGACAACATCCAACACTACTGTACTGTTTTTCTCCTGAAAGTCATTAAACAATAAAATCTCAAAACAATTTTATTAGGAAATAAATTATCATTGCATCCATTTCACAGATGATAAAAGCCTGGTCCAGAAACAATAATCAAACTAGGATATTTGTCAGGGCAAAATTTGGAGCATTATGTATGTATTTGAAAGAGACCTTCATCACTGGTCTCTTTCAAATGAAGTGCATCTCACCATACATCCTATCATAATCTCATAGAAAAACTGCATATAAGCACTGAGCAGACAAATACTATGTGAAGATATTTTACTTTCTTGTTCATTTTATTGCTTAATCCTTAGAAGTAAACAATACACTTCAGGCAATAAATATAGTGCCATATGGATAGGGAGAGATAAAAGACTGTCAGGAATATTGCCAAGATTGGTGTTTCTCTACAGAGGATATAGTATTTACAGTGTTGCCAAAATAAAACAGGGACAAGTGAGGACAGAAAACCATCTGGGCAGATTGCAGCAACACAAAAAAATATCCTATATTGAGCGCAAATAAAAGAGAGAAAAGAATTAATCCAATAATCACAGTCTAATAAATGCTCCAGTATTAATATTTATATCTGAAAAATATTATTCAATATACAAAGCTGCCTTAAAAGTATAACTTTTGTTTTTCTATTTGCAGCCATTTCTATAACGTGATGAGGAATGTGATGAGGAAAAAATATTTTTGCACTATTAGGCCAATGAGCAGTCCTTTCAAGCTTTTGACAATGGCAACTGTATTCTTACACTCAGATTGAGTACAGGATCATCATTAGTCTTGAGGGGTAAAGGGTATCAGTATGGTTACTATAGGTTTTTGTACGATTTGCATCTCAGTGTATATTTCTGCTTATTTATACTAAATCTCTTTGGTAAAATGACTTAAAATTACTCAACTAAGCAATCAAAAATAGCTAGTCCAAACAAATAAGGACCACGATCCAAAAAAGAAAGACTGCTCCAGTCTGTACAGTTATTAGCCATCAACTGGACAGAGCTGCAAGTACAAACGGGGGTATAGCTCATAAGCTCCTCAGAGCTCTTCACAACATTCACCAGCTGTCACACAACAGGGAAAGACCTCCTTCCCACCTGTAATTAAAATCACTGTTGTTGTGTGGCTATTGACATTGAGTAGCCATAAAACTCACAAATTTGCACTATCATGTCACATTTGTTTTGCCAATAAATGCATGACAAAAGTTGAAAAATGGGTGCTTATAATTGGATTTTTGGAGTCCACATTGAGATGCCCAAATAAGTAACAAGGAATTCAAACAGTTAAGTACCTAGATGTTCCCATTTTCATCAATAAAACACTTGACCATTAGAAGAAACACATGCAGTGTTGTTTCTTGCAGTTCATATCTTGGGGCATGTTTCTGTCAGCATATGAAAGTGTTTCTGTCTATTTTTTTTTTATTTATTTCATATTGACTGCAATTTTCTATTACAGAGAAAGACACTGCTCCCTTCTGTCTTCCTCTGCCCCAGCCCCTCACAAAACTAACAGCATATGCCAGAGGTTCTGGGATAAAGCAAAAACTCAAATGCCACATCGCAGTCCAGAAAATATTTTTAAACTATTTCTGAATAACTCATTATGGAGGAGGGAATTAGCCTGCACCATACTTTTGTGCGTGTCAGCATTTCCTATGCTTACCAATTTCAATATATAGAGATCTCATGATGTGGGTTGCTGAGAAAAGGGAAGTATCGTTGCAGCTTATAGGTAAAACCATATTTGCCAAGGGCTGCTATGTCATATCTCTTTGTACAAATAGTTTAAAGGTCACCTCTCATCTCTTAGGTCTCTAATTAGTCCCTCTCCAAGGCATTGAATGCCTCCTTGAAAGTGCTGAGCACTGTCAGCTTGTAAACTGAGAGCACATGGCACCTTCCATGTAGAAAGTTTGTCTGCAATGACACCTCAATTTGCAAATGGTTATTACTGTCTAAGAAACTATTAAACCCGGTTTCTTCTTAGGACATCTCTGCCAGAAGGATGAGACGTGTGCCCTCTTCGTCTACTTTAGTAAGTCAAGTTAGTATTGAGCACTGAGAAAGAGACTTTACACTAAAACAGATGATGACCACACACATTCTGTTCCACCTGCAGGAATTCTGGGGCAGAAACCTCCAGCAGAGAGGCAGCTGGAGGGAAAGCACGGGCAAGGAAGGGGGGAGGGAATAATGACAGGAACGTCTCGAACCTCTCCAGCTAGAAGACAGCATCTGGCTATGCCTTTAGGTTCTCAGAAAGAGAAACAATTTTTCAGCCATTGCATAATGCAGAATGAATCCTCACATTTAATAGTTCAAATGCTTGCGGAAAAGATTAAGTGAGTAAATTATTCTAAATCTTTCTTAATATAGCTTACAAAAGATAAACATAATTAAACACTTAATCGTATTCCTTATTCGCCTTGATTTAGTGTTGAACTTGGAAAATCCTGCCTTACATGATGAAAATAGGGGTCAGATTAATTAAACTCACTGTTGTGGTCAGTTGCTGTTTCATAAATATTTGCTTAAAGGTTTTGGTGGTTTTTTATTTAGCTCTACAAATAAAAAGCCTTGCTTATAACTCTCCATGAAATATCAAAATATCTTTGTCTTAAGAATCTGCTGGAGTTGAGCATTTGGGTTCTGAGCGTTTCCAGCATTATCAGGTTAGAACAGAACAAACAGACTAAAGTCTGACATCAGCACTCTTCCCAGCAGGATACACTACTTTTTTCATTAGAATCTTTGAGCTTGAGATCAGACACAGGGAAAGATTAAAACAAATATGAATTTAATCAAGGGATTCTACTTTCCTGGTGTGGGAACAGGAACATGCTGACATAAATAGAGGACGAAGCACTAGGGCGTCTGAACCAAATCAAAGACGGCTTGCTTACCACTAACTGCTCAGATGATCCATATCATAACAACAAAAAGAAAAACAATTATTTATTCTTTTTGATGTTGCTCCTCAGAAGTAACTTCCTTTTTGAAGAGAGCAGGGTCAAAGCCAAGTTATTGTTTTTGCTTGAAACTTTGTCAGTGAGGGACTAAAACTTATTAGGTATGACTTACTTTGGCGATTTATGTGGGAAAGTTAGAGATGTTCATTTCTTGTGGGTAATAACTTGGGGAAAAAAAGCTAATTGTAAAATGAACTGAAATTTCATCACTGTTATGGAAAATCAGACCATTAAAGAAAAAAATAAAGCAGATAGATAATGCATTGAAGCCTCCTAAAATAGATGGTACAAAGCCAGCTCTCAGCCTGAGCTAATGGCCAAAATCAAGCCTAGGTACTAAATAATGCCGAGAAGATCCTGCAGTAAGAGATAAGTATGCTCAGCATTTGCAAATGAGTGGGTGCACAGAAAACTCCGAGATTTTTTCTACTGCACTGCAGATTTAACAAATGTCATCAAAGTCTCTTTTGATCTAATAGTCATTGCAACTAATAAAATCAATTAGAAGGACAAAGTCAAATGGGATAGGCAAAATAAAGTGTCTGCAAAAAGACACATTTGGTGATTTGAAAGAGCATTTCCTAATATTTAAGATTCATTAAGACTCTGTCCTCAACCTTATAAAAGACACAAAGACAAATCGTGCCCAGAAGAGTATGTATGTTAAATTTATATTCAGAAATAAATGGAAGAGTTTACATTTGCATAACATACAAACATTAATGTTCATAACATGCTTTTTAAGTATACAAGCCTACTGCCCCCATTTAACAGATGAGGAAAGTGATGTTAATGTTCCAAGTGGGAAAAGAATCCACAGAGTGCTCGGATCTCAGCTGGAGACACATTCATTTTGTGTTATAGCTGCAAAATTATGTGGCACTGATATTCAAGAGAAAGAAACCCAAAACATGAACTCCAAGTAAGTGGAACTGCAGGTTCTTTGCACATCATATGCCATGTAACTTGTCTAATTTTATTTGCGGCTCATGTCAGATATTTGGAGCTTAACATAACTTCCGATAGCTACAATACTCCAGCCCTCTTCCCACTCCCACACTTTAGAAGGGCACAGAGCAGGTGCAGAACTATTATGCATTTACTTTACTGTAAGGGGAGATTGAACTAATAATGTATTAGTAATAATGCAATCTGGTTACATGTACTAATCTGCAAATTCAATGGTAAGAGGATTTCACACCAAAATGGAAGCTCAGCTCACACCCTGAGTTAATGCGGAACCAAGCCACAAGTCCTGTTGGGTGCACTAACCCCACATTCGGACATGTTCAAAAACTGATCACAGCTTTTCTGTGTGGTAAATAGTGGAGTTGAGGCTAAAAGCCCAACAAGAACTGTCATTAGTGATGCGGTAAAGATGACATACTTTGAGAGTGAAAATGTTTCTCTTTCTGCTTAAGAATAAAACCAAAATCTAAGTTCATTTCAAACAGGAGAAGCCAGAATCCATGCGACACACAGTACCTTGTGGCAAATTCAAACCAGCATGCTCTGTGGTAAGTATACACTTAAACAAAATGTATCCTTGGGAGGGCAGAATCTGGTGTTTCTCCTCTTCCTAATAAGTACACTAATCCTTCTACAGCATTTCCTAACTCATTAATTCATGAACCTATAAATATTAAAGATGGCAATTTTACAACTCCAGAGCAAAACATCAAAAATGGTATCTTAGAAAACATTAAAGATTTTTGTTTGAGATAAAAAGATTTGACAAACAAAAGAAGCACAAAGCTGACAAGAATACTGTAGGGTCTTGGAGACAGACCTGGTGAGAGAAAGAAGGTGCTTCTGAGGCAAATTTGTAGGCAAAGTTCCCATTAATTTGGTTTCCATGAGGCGAAAGAGGGGCAAGACCACAAAATACAGAGAGAAAAGTGAAAACAAACCCTGAAGAAATTGTCTAAAATTTCCCTAAAATTCCCTAAAAAAAAAATCCCCCCCTAAAATGACCGAAAAATAAATAGGGTCAATTAATACCTCAGACATCAAGGGAACAGGGTGTCTACAGCATTTAGGAGGAATGAGAGCCATATATGTATGAATAGCAACAAAACATGCAAGTAACAGTAACTGGAAGCTTTTTATCGGTAATAGGAAAGATGGTTGTAATTCAGTCAGTATACCTGTTTGATAAAGGCCAAACCTAAGTATATCCTGGTGGTAACACTGTGCCTTCTTTTTCTGTCTAAAAGTTGTAAAGGCAGGTGCCTCTGCATCCACCATTCCAGTAAAGAATCCCCTCTGTGTTCCCCGCACCTGATTCCTCTCTTTTCTCCAGCAGGAGAGACACTGTACTGGTGATGAGGGCACAAGCCACAATACAGAGCAGCTAAATCAGAAAACAACCTTCAGACACCTGATAGGGAATATACCAGGGGTAAAAAAAGAAAGAAGATCGATATTCAACCCCAAGAAGCTACATGTCAGCAAAGCAGACCAAAACTATTTTTAAAAAGCAGAGTTAAAAGAAACAGTGAGGAAGGGACAATAACCATGCTGATGCAGCTGATTTAGTTCAAAGTAGAAATACAGAGGTGAAACAAATGCTTATTTTTAAGAAGGCACTTTGTAAAAATCAGTCTCATTTTCAGTGTCTAAAACAGGCTTGACAAACACATCAGCAGTGATTTTTGAAAAAGTGGGCCAAAGACTAGAAACCTGTCATACAATCCAGAGCGCTATACCAAGTCTGGCACTGCTGACAAAGAAACAATCCCTCAGTTGTCCCACTGATGTGATTTAGAAGACTTAAACACATTATTCAGCCAAACTGTTAAAATCTTTGATTTTTGATGTTCCAAGTGCCATTAAGAATGTTACAGACTGCAGCAGAGTCTGGAAATGTTTTTGAATTAACATTTATATTGTATGAGGAAAATGTGGGTCCTTACTCAGCTAACTGACAGCTAAACAGCTGGACTCAGCAGATTCCATTCCACCTCCACAAAGAATTAGAGCAAATGAAAACAAAACCCAGCAAACAACTAGCTGGTCAGTTCTTAGACAGCGAAGACAGTCATGTAATGAGTATTCACAATACTAACAGTGTCTGCATCAAGATGCCTGGGAAGACTATGTTGGATGTGTTTAACAAAGCAGCAGTCCTTTGGGTGTGACCCGTAATGAGAGTTAATTTCAGTGACCTTAGTAGCCACATGACATACCTGTGTGTACATTGGAACAGAGTGCACCAAAAACACTTTGGAGGCAAGACTGCCTGGAGTTGGTACATCCACCTGGTACAACACAGCACTGTATAGAGATGCCTACCCTGATTCCAAAAGCTTTTGACCTGTTGTCACAGAATTATGACTGAACCAACACACCTCGCTGCTCAGTAAAGCTAATTCACTCAGACTTATGTCACCCAGATATGTCTATAATTGCTCCTGGCTATACAACTAGCACAGATGGTGCTCTCTTTGGGATTTCTGCATTGTGCTCTACTGTACACCACAGACATTCCAGTAGTTTGTCCAAGCTTCACCTCATGACTGATTATCACAACTTAGAGCTCAGATTGCACAGCCTTGAAACGCTGCAGTCACTCGTGATTCACACAATTCACATTCTGACATCTGTTCTTCAGCTGGAGTGCTCCTCAGCACAAACCAGCACTTCTGTAACAGCAAGATCAGATGTTCTCATTTAGAGAACACAGGACCAAAAATCATCCTGGCAAAAATTTTCATTATGCCATTTTTATCTCCAGCCTCTCTTGAGACATAGGATCTTCCCGATGTCCTCAGTTAAGTCCCAACACAGGGAACAGACTGATTTCTATCACTGCAGCAGAAGTACAGAACTTCTGCTTTTGGACTCTGACCATGGGAGCGTTCCATGCAACAACACTGAATAGAAAGCACATCTCCATTACGTGTGATCTGCAACAGCAGAGGGCAAAAGAAGGGGTGAGAGAAATAAAGACTCGGGATCCCGATCCCTCCCTTTTAAAAAAGTATAATTAGTCACCTTACTACAGGACAACCCTCGAACAAGGAACACAGTGGATGTTAGAGATCCCTCACCTGGTCCTAAATCACTTGCTGTATCTATACGGGGCAATCCCATACAAGCATAGTAGCTTAGATCCCAAAACAATATAGCTGCCTTAGCAGGATCCTGCAGCCTGAATGCAAGACTCTGCTAATGCAGCTATTCTTGGCATCAGGGATTTCTGGTCCTTTCAGTAGCATAGACAGCCATTTTAAAGGAAGAGTCACATGAATCCAGAATCCATGAATCCTGAGATAGAGGGCTGTGAATGAAGGTGAGGAAATGTTAAGTGATGGAGGCAAGGCAAAATTAGAGAGGAACTCTCTAAGGCAAAAGCTCCAAAGAGGCAATAACTGTTCCTGGTTCACTGCCACACTACTCTGTCAGCCCTCTTATGTGAAGTATGTGAAGGATATGTACTCATGGCATAGGAAGGCAATGAGAAGCCACAAGCAATTACTTAAAAATAAACAATCAACAAAACAACACAAATACGTTGAGAAAAGTAATTTCAGTCTAGTAATAAAAAGAAAGATCTGAGCTGGCTACTGGTATGAAGAATGAAATTTGAGGAATTGCACAGCTAGCAGGCAAGACAACTCAACTCAACTCAACCTGAATTCCACTGCAAGCTGCAAGAGCATTCCCACTCAGGATAAGCACCTGCACGGGAAAAAGGCCATCCTTACTGGAAATATAACTAGCCAGGGAGTTATGGGAATTTCTCCATCTGCTCAAATGGGTCTCTGTGCAGCAGAATCTAAATACATTTTTGCTGGATGTATTTCAGGTAAGAAGAAAATCTGTAAGAATTATCCGTTACTGCAACAGTATAAACAATTGACATCTATCTGCCTTACTGTGAATAAAGCCTTCTTTATGATCCTTTTGCAAAGTCACACGTGAAAAATTTAATTGTATTTTTCTTTTTACAAAATCCTTGTGAGCTCTCCTCACTGACGTCTGAGAGAGACAAATGTTTTTGTGTCTTTGTTTAAAGAAAACAACAAAAAAGTATGAATGCAGAAATCTCAGCAAAAAATGCATAGGTTGAAAGCTTACAAAATTAATAAATTGTAGCTGTAATTAAATTATAATTGTATAAATTATATATGTGATAACAATACTATTTTATACTTATTTCTACATCCATGGGATATTTTCATCATTATCAGAGTACAGCTCATGTTATTTTACAGAATCCACAGCCCAAATTCTGCACTGCAGGATATCCACTTAGCACCAGTTCAGCACTTCACCGCAATGCAGTAAGGTATTGTCTTTACTCCTGACATTCTAGAAGAATCATCTTATTTTCTTTTATGTATTCTTTTAAAATACATATATATGCTATATACATGTATTTATATATAAATAAAATGTAAGACCAATATAGTCTTATATCTAATCTATCTTTGGCAATAGGATTGGTTTCCTGGGAACTCTAATAGAAGGTTATAGTAAGGTTTATTGAATCCAGCTGGCCTAAAATTGGTGAAATACTTAGACCAACTTTACATAGTTATATACATGCAAATTGCACTCTCATCAAGGATTTATATTTCTGTATCTACGCTAAGAACTAAAGATCTACTGGAAAGGACTGCAGAAGTCAAACATTCACAGATAAGAAATGCCAACAGAAAAGATGCTTGTGTAATCCTGAGTCAAACTACTATGCTTTATGCCACAATCTTTGATTACATGATTAAATGTCCTGGCTCTTCCAGTGCACATTATGAAAGTTGTTGGCTTGCTTCAATAAGGATTAAAACATTATTGATTATATAGTTCCAGACCTATTTGAGCATTACCATCTAGCTCCTCTCTACACAGGGAATATTCATTGCTTCGGTGGATTTTTTTGCTGTGATGTTCATCACCATAGTAATTGTTTAACTAACAAATTAATTATGTCTTCTCAATACTACTTTGAGACATAACATGGGAATAGCAGAAAACCCTCTGAGGTTGTGGCTTCTTAGAACTGAAAGTCCAATCTCAAATAAGTCAATAACCGAGGTAAGACTAAGATGTGGCAAAGCATGATAAATGATTAAAGAATAGTCTTAAAAACTTACAGACTGATAGACTTTACATGCTCCAGGAGTTGCTATTTCCTCAGTTTCTTAGGCCATGCTTCTACTATGGTAGCATATTTTTCAATTTTGACTGATCAACTGAAATCCATGATCAGCTGAAGTCCATGGTAAGAGAAACGTAGATAGGCCAGTCTAAAATTGCCTTACTGCAGCCCAGATCTAGAAAAAAGTACAAGCAACGAAAAGTTATTAGGTTTATGTACAGTAGATCCCAGGGGCAAGGTAACAAGCGTTTCTCTGAAAGAAAAGCCTCGGGCTTTCAAAACTGCAGACAACATTTCTTACTAGTTGACCAGCAGTTTCTACAAAGTGTCTTGCAAGAAATACCAAAATTCCAGCAGACTGCATCTTTTTTGATACTGATCAGTCAACTTCCCGTCATCAGTCAGTAACAGCCAAACATACTGGGTCCTGCTGTGTTTCCTCTCCAGTTACTAAATGAACTATCACAGGTTTTAGTTGAAATAGGTCTAGAATCCATCTAGATGTTCCCATCTTCATGAAAGGAATGTT